>NC_090270.1:131046813-131249313 GCF_040414725.1 Anabrus simplex | reverse complement strand
ACAAGTGACAATTATAAATTTGAAACACCGAAATTTGTAGTAGTTTATAGTAGACTGAATTTAAATATAATTTTCACAATAAATTTCACAATTCTCGTTTGAAAAAAAAAGTTCTTTATTATTGGGCTAATTTAGCCTATGATTAACTTTCATCAGAAAAACTGTTGGTTATCTTTCCTTATTGACTGAATGATTTTCTTGTGAACAAGAAAAGTCCATTGCACAATAATAATAATAATAATAATAATAATAATAATAATAATAATAATAATAATAATAATAATAATAATAATAATAATAATGGTGTATGGTCTCCGGAAAGGCCAGGTGCACGTCTTTAGACTTTGTTCCTATAGGCGACCTGCGCGTCTGTACAGGTAGGGCACCGAGCGAATTGGCCGTGCGGTAAGGGGCGCGCAGCTGTGAGTTTGAATTCGGAAGATTGTGGGATTGAACCAACTGTCAGCAGCCCAGAAGATGGTTTTCCGTGATTTCCTATTTTCACACCAGGTAAATGCTTAATTAAGGCTACGGCTGCTTCCTTCCCACTTCTAGCACTTTCCTATCCCATCGTCACCGTAAGACCTATTTGTGTCGGTGCGACGTAAAACCAATTGTGAAACTAAAAATGGGGCCCTACCTATGATGAAATGCAATATTAAGGACTACACACACACACACACACACACAGTCCCCAAGCCAGAGGAATTAACTAAAGAAGGTTAAAATCTCCGACCCGGCTGGAAATCGAACCCGGGGCCTCCTGGACCAAAGTTCAGCACGTCAACCATTAAGCCATGGAGCCGGACTGCATATTGGTAAGGCCACTTTGTTTTTGTGGTGTACTGACGTAGTAAACAATACTAGCATAAAACCGCTTGTGCAATGTAAACAAGAGCACAGGACATTTATAGGTAAGGTGGTGGTGATTATTGTTTTAAAAAGAAGTACAATTGCAACCATTCACTATTAACACTACTCGGAGGGGAAAAAAATGGAAGGGATTCAATACTTCGAAAAATTAAGGAATCGGCCAAAGAAAGACAAGGACCACGAAGGGCGTGAAAATGAAAGACTCCCTATGCATTGAATGCTCTAATACCGTTGGGGTACGAAAAAACAAGAGTTGACCAAGGGAGATTGGGATAGAAGGAAGTGAGGAGCCTGGCACAAGTAAGTGGAAGCAATGCCAGGACTCAGCTCAGGGCTCCGCATTCACTAACCCACGCTACCTAGTTAAGAGCCCCTGGGGTCCCTTGCAGTCTTACGACAGGCAGGGGATATCGTGGGTGTTATTGTACCACACCCACCCACAGGGGGGTTGCTATTAGTAAACTTCAATAACAGAATACACGAATTTGCAGTGTCATCTACTGTTACAGAATGATAAGATCACCCTCCTCCTTTGTTAACAATCCTGTTTCTATTTCCGTTTCGTCTTGGCTATAGCTGCAGTGTGAGCTACCTTGTGCATTTTGCCTGTGTGAAGGTTGTAGGTCAAAGTGAAATTAGTCGGAAGAGTCTATTGTTCTAATTCTAGTAGGGAAAGAGTACAGCCTACAAAAAAGAGGAATTATTTTCACGAGAATTAGTATGGAGAATTGTCATCTCACCTACTGTGGTAACAGTTTCCTGAAGTTAAAGGAAAATAATTGAAGAGAGATATAGGTCGGCGGGAACACTACAGAAGCTGGCACCTAGACAAAAAATAAATAAAAATTGAACAAGTGAATTGGAATATTAATGATGGTAGAACGATCCTCGAAAAAATCTCACAAGGTCCCACTGTCGGTGCTCACAAGTGAACATTATCCATTTTGAAATACAAGAAAAAAGGAATCAGCCTCGTATGACGGTAACACATTAGGAAAACAGGGTTAAGCTAGAGAGGATGTAACTTGGAAGGAAGAGTAAAAATGTGTGATCTTCAGTGATGAAAATAAATTCAATTTGGACGGTCACGATAATTGGTTATACTACTGGCACGACCTCAATAAAGAAGAGAAGATCATTCTAAGAGACAGCAAGGTCTCCTTTGATATGGTATGGATTCAGTTGTCGAGGAACAACAAGTCTTTCTTTCTCCTCAGGCCATACAAAAGTTACAGATTATCAGGAACTGCTTGAAGACCATCTTCTATGAGCAGCGGAAGGGATTGTCACAGAGTTCAGGGTGTTCCTGTAAGACAATGCATCAATCCATCGTGCCAAATGCATGAAGATGTGGTTTCAGCGCAACTATATTAATGTACTGTAATGGGGAGGCTAACCATTTCTCCCAACCTTAACTCTATGGAAAACCTGTGGGGACTTCTTGGCTGGACTGTATATGAAGAAGGGAAGCAATATGATAATGTTAAAGAACTGAATAGATCTATAATTTCTGTATGGGAGAAGATTAACATTTCTGTGTCACAGGACCCCGTGGAGGGTTCACTGACCGTGTGTTTCAAATAGCTGGAAAAGAAGTCTCATCTGTAGGTCATTAAGTGATCTCATCATTCAGCATCTACAACAATTTTTGTTTTCAGATACATTTCAAATAATTTTTTCTGTATTATTTAAATGCACTGTAAATAATATTAGTGCCGGCCTCGTGGTGTACGGGTAGCGTGTCTGCCTCTTACCCGAAGGCCCCGGGTTCGATTACCGGCCAGGTCAGGGATTTTTACCTAGACCTGAGGGCTGGTTCAGGTCCACTCAGCTTATGTGATTAGAATATTGAGGAGCTATCTGACGGTGAGATGGTGGCCCCGGTCTAGAAAGCCAAGAATAACGGATGAGATGATTCGTCGTGCTGACCACACGACACCTCATAATCTGCAGGCCTTCGGGCTGAGCAGCGGTCGCTTGGTAGGCCAAGGCCCGCAGCTTAATCCGAGGGGAAAGGTCCGAATCTTTAACTATGTAACCTACTTTTATAAAATGTAAATTTTCATTTGGCTAATGTAGAACTTCATAAAGCTTTAACTGTAAATCGGGGATAGAGAGTGAGCTACCCTCCCGAGCTTCCCTTCATCTTGGTTTGAGGTGACTACGCTTTTGTAACTGTTTTTCTTCCTTTCCGTAACGCATTAATTTAACTTTTATTCGTGTCACCTCAGTAGCTTGGGATTAGACCCTGTATCTCTGGGCCAAGAGCCCCGTTAGGATTTTATTCTTCATTATCTAGGAGTGCAAGTGTACGCCTCCATTCGTTTTGTGTTTGGGGCCTGTTATCTAACCTGTTCTTTTTCTATGAAGGCCCAGTACGGTGGGTATTAAATACCGCTGTAAAAGTAAGTTCAATTTGTAAATGGTGGCTTGAGAGGCCAGATATTGTAAATTTTGATGTAACGTTGCCTTGAGTGGGCAGTAAGAAACTGAGAGCCTGTTAGCTCTTTTTCAAGTTTTATAATAGTAACGAGTGCCTCTGGGAGGCTAGATATTGTACTTTGGAGCAAAGTGCTCTTGAGTTAAGGGGCTTCTGCCCTTGAGTAAATGGTTCCTGCTTTGAATTAAAGTTGTAAACTGAATCCGGCATCTCTGGAACTGTAAAATTAGGGGCTTGAAGCCCAGAATCTGTAAAAATCACTAATCTTGGATTTTCCTAGTCTTGTTTAAAGATTGCTAATTGTACCTGTCATGTTGTTATGTTCACTCAGTGAAAAAGATTGTTGAATTTGTTTTCGGAAAATAAATATAACCTTTTAAAGTCTTAATTCAATTTTTGATGTTGTAGTTATTATTATTATTATTATTATTATTATTATTATTATTATTATTATTATTATTATTGTTCCGGGGTTATCTGTGGAACGCAGAGGTGAAAGAAGGTGCTGGTGGGAATGAGTCTATCTACGATAATCAAAGATGAATTTAAAGTTTTAAAGTAAATGTTATATTTCTTGTCACATCTAAAAATTCAACAAATAAAATACTTCCAGGTACATAGGTAGTTGGTACAAAATTAGAGAAACCAAGAATTGGTAATTTACAATTTTTGATCTTCAAGCTCCTAATTTACAAGGTCCCAAAATCACCAATGTTGCGTTTTAGTCAGATATCTCCCAAAACACAATTTCCAACAGCACTTTGCACCAACAGTTACAAGTTACGGCCTTCCAAAGGCACCACTCAGTGTTACACCAATATCAATTAAATGACAACAAAAGAGCTTACATGTTCTACAAATTCAACCAAGGAGACAGCGCTCCCAAACTCTTACGGCCTACTCAAGGCAACCATTAACTATTACAAGACAGGAAAGAGCATCTCTGCTCAATACAATTACACCTTTAGGCCTCTCGAGGCACAACCTGCAATCATATGAATTTTAGTTTACACAGGGGTATCTAGTACCCATTCTACTGGGCCTTCGTGAAGAAGAACAGGTTACATTACTGACCCAAACACAAAATGTATGGAGGCGTACACTTGCGCTCCTCGAAATCAGAAATTAAAACCCTACTTGGACTTGCAGCCCGACGATGCAGAGGCTAATCCCACACTACTGAGGTGGCTAGAAGGACAAGTTAATTTATGATTTACAAGAGAAAAATCGTTACAAAATCGTAGTCACCTCAAGATTAATTGAAGTGGAATTCAAGAGGGTAACGCACTCTCTATCACCGATTTACAGTTTTTTTAAGTCCTTAGGATTTACATGAAATTTTACATTAGAAAGAAGAAAGTTTACATTTTAGGAATCGCCTGTTACATAGTTAAAGATTAGAACCTTCCTCTCGGGTCAACTTGCGGAGATACTACTTAGATGGAAAAACTGTTGGCTATTACCTTAGCTGATGTTCTGCCGGGCGAAAATTGAGGCCCCCGCCTCCTGTCTTAACACACACACTCAGTAAGACGACGATCAATAAGACAAGTTAATTTGAAAAGGTGTCAGCTTTTATACCCCAGAGGAAGATTCGAGAAGGCTCTGGACTAAATCCGGACACACCCTCTCATTTTTATTGGCGGATAAAATAGGTACAAAAACGTCTGATTGGCTGAAAAATAAATACAGAGAATTGGTGATTGGCCAGACTCCAAAGCTGGCGGGATGAGAAGGAAGTGTTGCAAACCTTGAAGTACGGTATCAAAAATAATGAAAGTCATTTCAGTTGAGAAAACCTATAAACACAAAACTTCTTTAAATGTATAGTTATTTCGCCTTGCACCAGAGTGCATGACCTCAGTTCTTTCCTGGAGACATCTATGGCAAAAAGTCCAAATTTCTTCAAAGTTGTTGTTGCAACCAGTGATACACCAAAACAAAACACAGAAATCCAGTCAGTTTAGGAAACTATAAAATAACATATTACTCTGTCATTTAGTAGCGACATTTTCTGATCTATGTCCCACTACATGCTCTAGCTGTTTCAAGTTTTATATGATAGATACCGTTCCCCAAGGAGCTTCTTTTAAATGCGCGGGGTTGAGGTGTACATCCCGGTACAATTGTTGTTGTTGTTATTATTATTATTATTATTATTATTATTATTATTATTATTATTATCCGTGGTAGTTAGAGGTGAAAGAAGGTGCTGGGATGAATAGGTCTCAACTTACGAAATTAAAGTTAATTTAAAATTTAACAAGGTTATATTTTCTTTTCAAGATCAAGAAATAACAAATATAACAGGTACTCAGTAGCCTAGCAACAAATCGAGAATGTACAATTACAGTGTTACAGGATTTGGGCTCCGAGAGCCAGACACACAATTCTTGAGCAATTAGCCCAACATTATTTATATACAAGATTCCACCAAGGGGCAGAAAACCCCAATCATGCCCAGGAGCACTTGCTCCCCATTACACGGTAAAGCCTCCTCGAGGCACACAGAAACCAAATTTTAAGAAAGAGCAACTCGCTCTCACAGTTCAAGCCCATCAAAGGCCACACCAAACTCCACATTCAAGCTGTCCTCCAAGTACAATAACACAGGGGTAAAAAATACCCAACCTACTGAGGCCTATTAAGTAAAGAAACAGGTAAATGACATGGCCCCAAAATACCAATTTGAGTGGAGGCGTACTTGCACTCCTAATACACTTTATTAAAACCTAATTTGGCCCTAGGCCGCTTATGCAAGGGCTAATCCCATTCTACGGAGGTGACACGATAGAAAACTATGACATTACGAGTAGAAGGGAAACTGTTATGAAAACGTAGTCACCTCAAAACAAAAAGAATGGGAGCTCGAGAGGGTTAGGCACTCTCTATCCCAATTTGTAGTTTAAAGAGACAGAATTTATACCAAGAGTCTTTTACATTTTAGAGGAAGTTACATGGCAAAAGGTATCTAACCTGCCCCGAGAGTTAAACTGCTGAGCTAGCAAGAAAATAATTTATTAAAAGGCCATTACCTTATTGAAGAACTGCTGCCCGACGAAAGAGGCGCTTCCCGCCCCCTGCTACATAATTTACACTATGATAGATGTTACTGAAGTGGCGAGGAGACCAGAAAATCAGCAGTTTATATACTCTCGTGGAACATTCGAGACCTTTCAAGAATAAGAACACCCGCCCACAATTTTTTATTGGCTAACAACGAAAACCACTACACCAGATGAGGAAGAAACACATTATTGGTGGAAAATTAATTAGAGAAATTCGGGATTGGTTAAATTCAAAACAAGGGGAAAGAGAAGGGTTATACTGCCAACCCAAACAAATGACTGAAATAAATTTAACAAAGAACAAACTTATGAACACAAAATTTCTCCAAAAAAAACAAAAAAAAAAAAACAGTTCTTTCACTTCGCACTAGGGTGCACATTTGTAGTCCTTCAGTAGTGCCATCTAGAAGAGAATGTTCACACTTCTTACTACAGGGAAAACAAAAATACATCGAAAACGACACAGTTCAGAATACTTCAAAATTTACAAGTAGGGACATCTTCTGAGAAACTTGAGAATTAACACTGTAGTTAAAGTTCAGGCTTCCTCCAGTAGAGGAGTTTCAACTGGCGCAATGTTTGAATAAGCGGAGCGGAGGTGTACCGCCCGGTACAATTATTATTATTATTATTATTATTATTATTATTATTATTATTATTATTATTATTATTATTATTATCATTATTATTATTATTATTATTATTATTATTATTATTATTATTATTATTATTATTATTATTATTATTATTATTATTATTATTATTATTGTACAGGGAGGTACATCTCAAACCCGTGCATTTAAATGAAGCGCTTGGAAGAACGTGATGTAACACATAAAGTTTACAACAGCTATTTAAGGAAGTTGGGACTGATGTCATGCACTCTGGTGCAAAGTGGAACAACTAGAAATGTAAAGAAATTTTGTGTTTATAGGTTTTTTGAACTGAATTGACTTTCTTTGATTTTGATACTTCAAGGTTTGCAACACTTCTAGTTCTTCCCGCCGACTTGGGATTTCAACCAATAGCAAAATTCAGGTATTTATTTTTCCGACAATCCCAGGCTTCTTGTAATTTTTCGACTGTCCAATAAAACTGAGAGAGTGTGTCTGGTTTTAGTCGAGAGCCTTCTCGAACCTTCCTCTCGGGTATAAAAGCTGACGCATTTTCGAGCTAACTTGTCTTATTTATCGTGGTATTACTGAGTGTGTGTGTGTGTGTTAGGAGAGGAGGCTAGGGCCTCATCCATCGGTAGGCAGAACATCAGCTAAGGTAATGGCCACCATTTTTCTATTTCAGTAATTATCTCCGCAAGCTAACTCGAGGGGAAGGTTCCCAATCTTTAAACTATGTAACCGTCAATTTCCTAAAATGTAAACTTTTCTTAATTCTCGTGTAAAAGTTCAAGTAAGTCAAGAGTACTTAACTGAAAACCGGGGATGGAGAGTGCGTTCCCCGCTCGAATTCCTCTTCAGTTAATCTTGAGGTGACTATGATTTTGTAGCTGTTTTCACTATAGTAAAATTGTAACTTAACTTGTCCATCTTGGTCACCTTAGTCGTGTGGGGTTAGCCTCTGCATCGTTGGGCCAGAAGCCCAAGTAGGGTTTTAATCTTTGATTTCAAGGAGCGTAAGTGTCCGCCTTCATACATTTTGATTTTGGGACCAGTAATTGAACCTGTTGCTTTCCACAAAGGCCCAGTAGAATGGGTACTCTATACCCCCCGTGTAAACTTAAAAGACAATTGATATGGTCTTGTAAATTGTAGATTGTGCCTAGATAGGTCTGAAAGTGTAATTTTATTGAGCAAAGACGCTCTGATCTCTAATGTAAACTTACAGGTTGCCTTGAATAGGCTGTAGGGGTTTGGGAACGCAGTCTCCTTGGTAGAACTGTAGAACATAGAGGCTCTCTCTATAATTTGTGTAAATATTGACTGGTGCCTTTGGAAGGCCGTAACCTGTAACCGTTGGAGCAAAGTGCTCTTGAAAATTGTGCTTTAAATATCCTGTAAAAGAAATTGGGAGATTCTTTTCCTTGACTATCGGTCTAAACGCAACAGTAGTGATGTTGGGACTTTTGTAAATTATGAGCTTGAGGCTCAAATTGTAACTAACCTTTTCTAGGTTTTTCTGTTTTTCTATTTTGTACAAACTAGCTCTGTACCTGGAATCTTGTTGTTTGTAAAAACTTAATATCTGAAAATAAATATAACCTTAATTTTTAATTGTTTTTGTTTTGCTAGTTGCTTTACGTCGCACCGACACAGATAGGTCGTATGGCGACGATGGGACAGGGAAGGGCTAGGAGTGGGAAGGAAGCGGCCGTGGCCTTAATTAAGGTACAGCCCCAGCATTTGCCTGGTGTGAAAATGGGAAACCACGGAAAAACATTTTCAGGGCTGCCGATAGTGGGGTTCGAACCTACTATTTCCCGAATACTGGATACTGGCCGCACTTAAGCGACTGCAGCTATCGAGCTCGGTTTTTAAAGTTTTGAATGAATCTTTTGACTGTCGTATATAGACCCATTCAAACCAGCACCTTCTTTCACCTCTCTGTTCCACCGAAACACGGTAAGAATTATTATTATTATTATTATTATTATTATTATTATTATTATTATTATTATTATTATTATTATTATTATTATTATTATTCGGAGTTGGTTATTTTCAGTGAGAGTATTAGAGAGTCAGACTTGAATGCATCGATCTCAGCAAATGACGGTGGCTAACCATAAAAAAAAAATACTGAGGTCGTAAAAATGAAATGAAATGGCGTATGGCTTTTAGTGCCGGGAGTGTCCGAGGACAAGTTCGGCTCACCAGGTGCAGGTCTTTTGATTTGACGCCCGTACGCTACGTGCGGGTCGTGATGAGGATGGAATGATGACGAAGACGACACTTAAACCTAGCCCCCGTGCCAGTGGAATTAACCAGTTATGGTTAAAATTTCCGATCCTGCCAGGAATCGAACCCGGGATCCCTGTGGCCAAAGGCCAGCATGCTAACCATTTAGCCATGGAGCCGGACACTGAAGTCGTAATTGAGCTGAAAGCCCGACATCATATTGGACGTTTACTTGCAAATTAGTAGTTACAAACACATGGTATTTTTATTTGTTTTGCTGCTTGCTTTACGTCGCACCGACACAGATATGTTTTATGGCGACGATGGGATAGGAAAGGCATAGGAAGTGGAAGGAAGCGCCAATACTTTACACATCCTGGGAACATTTTCAAGGAAAGTCTTCATTACTTCTAATATAAAGTGTGTTTAAGTGTGTTTAAGTGGAAGGAAGCGCCGTGGCCTTATTTAAGGTACAGCCCCGGCATTTGCCTGGTGTAAAAATGGGAAACCACGGAAAACCATCTTCAGGGTTGCCGACAGTGGGGCTCGAACCCACTATCTCCCGATTACTGGATATTGGCCACGCTTAAGTGACTGCAGCTATCGAGCTCGGTCACATGGTAACAGTACAACGCTACAGCTTATCAGGTAAGTCACCCAAAGTATATGGGATTGATGAATGCGATATTCCTGGGCATTAAAACAAAAATCTTCAACATGTAATTCCTTAAAGCACAGCTGTCGTGCTCATGGACGACCTTCATTCACAAGGAGATGCCTCACGTGAGGTCTGCACGTGAAGTTCGCGCTCTGTAGATTCCTAATAAGCACTTCACAAGCAGCAAATGTGCAGCATGCGCCGGGACCTTGACACTCGCTTCTCATCTCGTTACTCCTCAGCGAGGTAATAACATAACACAGCCTGTGCCTTCCAAATACTTTACACATCCTGGGAACATTTTCAAGGAAAGTCTTCATTACTTCTAATATACAGTGTGTTTAAAATTTCGACCTGCCTCTTTCTTTCTTTCTTTCTTAGTCCGTTTACCCTCCAGGGTTGGTTTTTCCTTCGGACTCAGGTATCCCACCTCTATCACTTCAGGGGCAGTGTTCTGGAGTGTGATACTTTGGGTCAGGGGATACAACTGTAAAGGAGGACCAGTACTTCGCGCAGGCGGCCTCACCTGCTATGCTGAACACGTGAACAGGGGCCTTGTGGGGGTGAGGATATTGGAA
Organism: Anabrus simplex; assembly: GCF_040414725.1. NCBI lineage: Eukaryota > Metazoa > Arthropoda > Insecta > Orthoptera > Tettigoniidae > Anabrus > Anabrus simplex. Next base: position 131,238,844 of record NC_090270.1, on the reverse strand, counting down.
GGGATAGACAGGGAAGAGGGAAGGAAGCGGCCGTGGCTTTATGTTAGGTACCATTCCGGCATTTGGTTGGAGGATAAGTAGGAAACCACGGAAAGCCATTTCGAGGATTGATGAGGTTTTGAATCTAATCCCCCGCCCCTTCTCCACTCAGTTGACCTCCCGAGGCTTAGTGGACCCCATTCCAGCTCTCGTACCACTCTTTAAATTTCATGCCAGAGCCGTGAATCGAACCTGGTCCTCCGAAGGTGGCAGCTAATCACACTAACCGCTACACCATAGAGACGGACAGTGCCTGCCCCTTAGGTTCATAATTGTGGAAGCAAATCCTAGCGTAGTCTTTTGGCATTTGAGTATATATATATATATATATATCCGTAGATGTATTGGCATGTTTTCAGAACGGCATTCTGTTATTTTCAGTGTCTTGATGATATTCGTCTGCCAGCTTTGATACTTTGTCAGTATCTTTAAAGCCCTTCTGACAGAGGCTCCAAACTTGATTAGCTTTTACCGTCCGTCTAAATTTATTTTATTTATTCTCATTCTTTATAACCTTCTCAACTTTTTCGTCTTTGGTCTTGTGAAATTTTAGATCTTCGCAGTCAATCAGTCTTGACCATATGGACATTGCTCCCGTAAAGCAGTAATCTTCTTGCTGCAAAATTCCTCATTAGATCTCAATCGTACCTCCCCATAATTCCAACTGTTTACATTTTTCGTAATATATATTCTACTTTTCACTAGCTGCTCGTCTTTTCCCTGTCTGTTTATTATTATTATTATTATTATTATTATTATTATTATTATTATTATTATTATTATTATTATTATTATTATTATTATGAGACGTAATATTACTCAAGAAATCAAAGCAATACGATTCAGGATGACATCATGCTAACGACGTGCTATTTAAATGTGTAGCAGTCGTTAAGGCAGGCCAAGGCTCTTAGGTGCCAGGGGCCATACTGTCATGATTTAAGGCAGAGGTTCGAATTCATATCCATAGGACTTACAAGGAAAAGAAGAATCGCTCTGGTCATTTGGAGAAAATATGTGTATCGATCTAGAAAAGGGAGTGCTCAAAGAGGAATATATATATATATATATATATTGCTAGGGGCTTTACGTCGCACCGACACAGATAGGTCTTATGGCGACGATGGGATAGGAAAGGCCTAAGAGTTGGAAGGAAGCGCACGTGGCCTTAATTAAGGTACAGCCCCAGCATTTGCCTGGTGTGAAAATGGGAAACCACGGAAAACCATATTCAGGGCTGCCGATAGTGGGATTCGAACCTACTATCTCCCGGATGCAAGCTCACAGCCGCACGCCTCTACGCGCACGGCCAACTCGCCCGGTAGGGAAAATATGAAAGCCACCCGTAGAGATATTCAAATACCGTTAGATTGAGGGCGTAGAAGAGTTAATCAGGGGAGGTAGGACAAGAGAAAAAATATTAGATCGCTTTTTACCCCTACATACATTCGGAATCGCAAATATTGTGATGTATGTACGCGCATCATCATATTTTTCTTTGCTTCTTCCTCCACTTATGTGCGGCCTGCTTTCTTGCATAATTTTCTCCATTTCAGAGGATCCATAGTATCCCGACGGTTCAGTTAATGCCGTCGTCTCACTCTGTCCTTCAAACGTCTTCATGACCGTCCTCGACGCCGCCCACCCTCCACTTTCAGTTGAAAGGTGGTCTTTGAAACTAACGTGTCAGTGCTACGAAGAAGTGCACATGCCATCGTATGTTTGTGATGTATGTACGTGCATCATCATCTTTTTCTTTGCTCCTTACTCGATTCTAATCGGGAGATCGTGGGTTCGAGCCCCAGTGTCGGCAGCCCTGAAGATAGTTTTCCGTGGTTTCCCATTTTCACACCAGGCAAATGCTGGGGCTGTACCTTAATTAAGGCCACGGCCGCTTCCTTCCAATTCCTAGGCCTTTCCTATCCCACCGTCGCCGTAAGACATATCTGTGTCGGTGCGACGTAAAGCAAATAGCTTACTCGATTCGAGTGACATACTCAGTGGCATCTCACCAGGCGACCGCGGTTCTAATCTCTACCAATGCATGTGAGGTCTTTGAAATGAAAAGTCGCGTCCCTAAGGATTGAATTCCACGTAACACTGTAGGTTCCGTACTGTAATTGTGATATCAACAGTCACGTAAAGCCACAAGTTTTTTGCTTTTAGAAACACGGATGTACTTGATTATCTCAGATTAGCCCTACACTTCATACAATCTCAGTAGATGTAACTCGTTGGTTGAGACACTACGGCCCAGAACCTATTTTTCTGTTTCCCGTCTTCGGATTGGTGTGGATGACCATGAGCACACGTATCTTAGCTCGTGACTGTACAAGAGGAAGCTCTTTCATAATGAAGTTGAATCTATTGTTCTCTGGTAATAAAAATACTCTACTTTCGAATAAAACTTTTCGACAAACCTTGAACCTGGCAAATTGCTAAATCGTGTTTTATGCATTAAGCTAGCTTCCATGTTGTTGACCCCTGTTGCATCAAGGTTAACTATCCTGTTTGAGAAAGCGCGATAGATTTCAGGGGCATGCATTATTGCCCGCCTTACGGGCCCGAAGCTTCCGGAAACTCAACCAACTTAGATGATTCCCAAGTGGTGGTGGTGATTATTGTTTTAAGAGGAAGTACAACTAGGCAACCATCCTCTATATAACACTAATTAGAGAGAAAAATGGAAGGGGTCCGACACTTCGAAAAATGAAGATATCGGCCAAAGGAAGACAAGGGCCACGAAGGGCGTGAAAGTGAAAGACTCCCTAGGCCTCCATACGTAATACCGTCGGGGTCGGAAAAGAACAAGAGTTGACCGAGGGAGGTCGGATAGGATAGAAGAAAGGGAGGAGCCTGGCACAAGTAAGTGGAACCAATGCCAGGACTCAGCTGAGGGCCCCGTGGTCGCCAACCCACACTCCAAAGTTCAGAGCCCCTGAGGCCCCATTTAGTCGCCTCTTACGACAGGCAGGGGATACCGTGGGTGTTATTCTACCGCCCCCCCCACAGGGGGATAGATGATTCCCAATATATAATATAACGTCACCTTATATTTGGACCGCCCCTCCCTTCGGGGAGGGGAATGAACCTTTCCTAGGTCCTAGGTCCGACCGTAGAACAGGGCCAAATCCACAAGTGCGACACAGTTTCCACCCACGACCTTACAGGTGTGGGAAAAGCGATAGGAAAAGAAGACGAAGAAGAAGAAGAAGAAGAAGAAGAAATGTAAAAGGCCATATAATCTTTCACCGAACAAGTGGCTGCGTGGTTTGCGTCACGTAGCTATCAGCTTGCTTTTGGGAGATAGTGTGCTCGAACCTCACTGTCGGCAGCTCCGAAAATGGTCTTCCGTGGTTTCCAATTTTCACACTAGGAAAATTCTGGGGCTCTACCTTAATTAAAGCTACGGTCGCTTCCTTCCCCCTCCCACCTCTTTCCTATCCCATCGTCGCTATAAGACCTATCTGTGTTGGAACAATGTAAAGCAAATTGTAAAAATACAAAATAAATAATCTTCCATGCAACGGTAATATTGCCGACAACCTCCTTACGCAATACATACACATACACATTATTATTATTATTATTATTATTATTATTATTATTATTACCGTGTTTTAGTGGTAGGTAGAGGTGAAAGAAGGTGCGGGCGTGAACGGGTCTCAAACTACGGAATCAAAGTTAATGTAAAATTTAACAAGGTTATATTTTCTTTTCAAAAACAAAGAAATAACAAGCATGGCAGGTACAAAGTAGCAAATCAAAAGGGGAGTTACAATATTTACAGGATTTGGGCTTCGCGCCCTGACTTTACACTGCTTGGGCAATCAGCTCAGTTTTACCCCAAACACAAGTTTCAACAGAGGGGCAGAAAACCCCATTCATGCCTAGGAGCCCTTGCTCCAAATTACACTGAAAAGCCTCCTCGAGGCATACAACACTCAACTTTCAAAAGAGCCACACGCTCTCAAATTTAAGCCTCTCCCAGGCCACACCAAACTCCACCTTCAAGTTGTCCTCACTGGACATAGACACAGGGGTAAAATACCCAACCTACTGAGGTCTATTAAATGAAAAGGGGCAATTACATGACCTCTAAAATAACAATTTGAGAGGAGGCGAACTTGCACTCCTAATACACTTTGATTAAGACCTACTTGGCACTAGGCCGTTAATACAAGGGCTAATCCCATACTAAAGAGGTGACTTAAGAAGAGAACAATTTGTTTTACGTTATCGAAGAATAGGTTGAGAAAAATAAGTTCACCTCAAAACAATATGAGTGGGAGCTCGAGAGGGTTAGCACTCTCTATCCCAGTATGTAGCTTTAAAAGAGAATAAATGAAAAGAGTAGTTACATTTAGGAAACGGTTACATGGTGGAAAGCTTAGAACCCGCCCCGAGAGTTAAACTGCTGAGCTAGCAAAGAAAGAAGTTATTAATCGGCCATTACCTTGTTGTTGACCGCTGCCGAGGAAAGAGGCGCTTCCCGCCTCCTGCTATGTACTTAATACACTGAAAGATGGAACAGAAGTGGCCCGGAGACCCTAAAATCAGCAGTTTATACCCTCTCGCGGAAGGTTCTAGGCGTTAGGGGAATAAGAACACCCTCCCACAAACTCTTTATTGGCTAGGGTACAGAAACATATCCAAGTTGGGGGAAGATACATCGGTTTGGTCGGAAATAACTCAAAGAAATTCGGGATTGGATAAATCTAAAACAAGGGGAAAAAGAGGGGTATACAGCCAACTTAAATAATAACAGAAAGAAATTTAGCAAAGAACAAACATTTGAAATAAAAATTTCTCCAACAAAATAGTTCTTTGACTCCGCACTAGGTTGCACTATTGTTGATCTTCAGTAGTGTCCTCTAGAAGAGAAAGTTCACACTTCTTACTTCAAGCGAAACAAAAACACATCAAAAATGACACAGTTCAAAAACTCAAAGTTTTCCATGTGGTGACATCTTCAGAGAAAGTAGAGAATTGATAGCGTAGATAAAGTTCAGACTTCCTCCAGCAGAGAAGTTTCAACTGGCGCAAATTTTAAATTAGCGGCGTGGAGGTGTACCGCCCGGTACAATTATTATTATTATTATTATTATTATTATTATTATTATTATTATTATATCGTCGCCATAGGACCTATCTGTGTCGGTGCGACGTAAAGCAAATAGAAAAAAAAAAAAAAAAAAAAAAAAAAAGAATATATTGTCCGACTAGTTGGCTGAATGGTCAGCATACTGGCCTTCGGTTCAGAGGGTCCCGGGTTCGTTTCCCGGCCGGGTCAGGGATTTTAACCTTCATTGGTTAATTCCAATGGCCCGGGGGCTGGGTGCAACTTACACACCACACAAAACACTATCCTCCACCACAATAACACTCAGTTCCCTACACATGGCAGACGTCGCCCACCATTATCGGGCTGCACTCGGCTAGAAATAGCCACACGAAAAGTATTATTATTATTATTATTATTATTATTATTATTATTATTATTATTATTATTATTATTATTATTATTATTATTATTATTATTATTGGTTCGAATCGGCCCACTTTGGACCACGCTTGTTCAACTGTTGGGCTTTGATCTTTGTCCTGTATTATCGCATTTTCTGCCAGTGTAACTCCTTTCTTTCATTTGTCCAGGGGGTACTTTCCTTCCGGGGATTTTCCTGAAATCCATGGACTTCTTTCAAGATATGTCGAACAGTTCTTTAATGCCCTTCTCAGTTTCTGTCAGACAAATGATACGCTTCTTCTTCTTCTTCTTCTACTCCTTCTCCTTATTGTATGTTTTTTTTCGGGCCATCCCGCTAATGTAATGGAGTGGACTGTAGAGCTAGCTACTTTACGCCCTGTGTCGTGCGGAGGTAAAATGCTCGACCCCAAAAGGGGCCAACGGCTTCAGACAGATCAGCTCCTCGTGGCGGAAAATATACTAGAAGCTATGATTTTTATTACTATATTCGAGACTAAAACATACAAATTTACAGTTAATGTACACGTCACTTCGAATTACACAAAACATCATATTAAACATGCCCATTATTTTGCAATGTCCAATGCACTCGGAGTGGATTGTAGGAGATCATCCTCTGTGCAATATGTTGGGCACAGAGGGCATTGAAGCATGTGCCTCGTGGTTTATTGTGGTCTACATTCACATTTTATATCACTTGTGCTGAACCCCCATTTCTTCAAGTTATCCCTGGATCTTCCCACTCCTGATCGTAGCCTGTTCAGGGACTTCTACACCAGCCAGCTTTCATTATGTCTAGCTGGTAACTGCTCAGCTGCTGGCATCCATCCGCGGAGGTGAGGGGTCCTCTTCTTCCTCAGCTCCAGCCTTGTTTTCTCTGGTGAGACAGTAAGCTATGATGTTTTAGCCCAACAATAAAACGGATGAAAGAGGAATCTGTTATTACAAGGTTTGCACAACCTACCCCCGGAACAAAATCCTCTCTTGTTCAATAACATAACTCTATTCCATCGGCTCTTCAGAAAATAGTATCTGATAGTTAATTCTAAACTCATGGCATATCAAGCTGTTGTAATTTCAACACTACTGCAGATGCGAAGCGTGGACCCGTACTGCTACGACATTAAAGAAACTTCAGCGCTCTCACAAGCAGAAATTTTGGTCTACCATAGGATAGGGGCCACAGCCGCTTCCTTCCCACTCCTAGGCCTTTCCTATCCTATCGTCGTCATAACACCTATCTGTGTCGGTGCGACGTAAGGCCAATTGTAATAATAATAATAATAATAATAATAATAATAATAATAATAATAATAATAATAATAATAATAATAATATTATTATTATTATTATATTATTATAAAAGGGAAGTGTGTGTGTCTGTGTGTGTGTGTCTGTGTGTGTGTGTGTGTGTGCGTGTGTGTGTGTGTGTGTTTGTGCGCTCTGAAATTTTGTACATAGGTAGATGGAAAAGGGGTCCGAGTGCATCTCGAATCCGGATTTATTTTCGCTTTCGTTGGTAATTTATGAAGGAGAAACCGTCGAAAAACGTTTGTTGGGATATGACAATCGAAAAAGTTGTCACCAAGATTAAATGCTTAGATTCACTGCCGCAAGGCAACGTACATAATATACAGTAGGTAATGCAAGTCAAGGAACCATTTCAAGTTCATGGTGTAGGAAGCCACTGTGTGTATGTGTGCGATGCCCAGCCAAATCTACGGCGCGGAGAGATCTGAAATTTTTATTATAGGCGTATTGTTCGATGAATATTTATACAAGTAAAGACCTGTTTTCATTAATTGTTTATTTCACTTTTAATCGTTTTAATAACTTATTTATAAAATAATGTACTTCATGCAATTCATGTAAAACCGATGTATGTTAGTAAATATATTTTTAATTTGTTTTTAATTAACGGTTTAGAAACATCTAACGCGGTTGAATTAATAAACGCGGGCGAAGCCGCGGGCACATGCTAATAATAATAATAATAAAATTAATAATAATAATAATAATAATAATAATAATAATAATAATAATAATAATAATAATAATAATAATAATAAGTTATTGAAGGGGTGAGTGACGGTTGAGACGCTGGCCTTCTGACCCGAACTTGGCAGGTTCGATCCTGGCTCAGTCCGGTGGTATTTGAAGGTGCTCAAATACGCCAGCCTCGTGTTGGTAGATTTACTGGCACGTAAACGAACTCCTGTGGGACAAGATTCCGGCACCCCGGCGTCTCCGAAAACCGTAAAAATGTAGTTAGTGGGACGTAAAACTAATAACATTATTATTATTATTATTATTATTATTATTATTATTATTATTAAGTTATGATGATGATGATGCCTTTGCTGGCGGGACCTAGTGTTTACAGTGCACTATGTCTTCTGGTATGGGCTAGAGCAATTTTGTTACTTTCATTGATCTGTCTCAGCTTTATCCTTGGCTTTGACAAAATGAAAGTGACTGAGGTATGAGTGATGCTAGTAATGCCATTCCTTCTGCAGCCAGTCCCTGCTATGAATGGTGTGAAAATATTGCTCATAGGGTCGGTTGGTGCTTGCATTTCAGTGGGCTTGACAGACTGATATGTAATAGCAACTTCTGGCTCAGTGAGGAAAGCAACGGGAAACTACCTCACTCCTCATTTCCCTAGTACGCCTCTTCAGTGATGCCTAGGCCATCTATGACAGCTGATGGTGGAGCTGTTGAAGATCCAACCAGCCTTCGGGCTGAGGACTTTACATACATACATGATGATGATGATGATGATGATGATGGCCCAAGTCAGTAGCTTCAGGCATCTTTACGATCACTCCCGTGTCCCGGTTTAGTTAGTCTTATATTTTGTACCCATCATTATTAGTTATATGCGTAGTTGTAATTACATTGACAAAGGACTAGGATGAAATGGCCTACGACTTGAAAGAAAGAATTATCTTATTGAAAAAATTAAACCCCCGCATAAAATTGATTCTCCGATACCTGATGTTACGATCGAGATTCAAATCTCGATTCTCCAGTCTTCACAAGAAGCTTTATTCTCGGCCTTTTGTTTGGATTTCATGATTAGGTCAATGTCTTTCACATCCGCGGCAGAGAGAAGTTAGGCCTGCACAACAGGACTGACGCATATATTTCAATGAGAGTGTAATTTCTGTACGTCTTCATCGGGGAAAGTGTTCCTTACGATTCAGCATAATGGTGCCTGCTGTAAGCGAGCAGATTTCCACTCAAGTCAGCATGACCACTCAACTTTTTTTTTTTTTTTTTTTGCTAGTTGCTTTACGTCGCACCGACACAGGTAGGTCTTATGGCGACGATGGGGCAGGGAAGGGCTAGGACTGGGAAGGAAGCGGCCGTGGCCTTAATTAAGGTACAACCCCAGCATTTGCCTGGTGTGAAAATGGGAAACCACAGAAAACCATTTTCAGGGCTGCCGATAATGGGGTTTGAACCTACTATCTCCCGAATACTGGATACTGGCCGCACTTAAGCGACTGCAGCTATCGAGCTCGGTACCACTCAACTTTGATGAGCAAATTCTCTCAAGACACTTTGTATTAAGAGGTGCATGTATCGAATTTTGTACTCAAACGCAAGGCCTCACGCAACACAGACTTGCCGAATTTGTTCACGAGGCCGTACAGGAGTTTTGTTGATGGTCTAGTTGGTTATCAGGAGTTTCACCAACTGGAGTGTGTGAGTACTAATTAAAGTCACATTAAAATTGTTGTTTTGGTTCAGTTATCGATAAGGCCATTGTTCTTTCTCAGCGTAGAAAGTTAGGTTAGGGAAACTAATCTTACCTTCACACAATTAAACATAAAATACAACGGCTTCATTCATGGAATTTGTTCCGTTCATTTAAATTCTGATCTTTTGAGTGCCACCGGTAAGAAAATGGCCTTCAGTTGACTCTTGAAATATAGCTAGCATTCGTTTGACTAAAATTATGATTAGTTGATCTTCGAAGTTAATAGTACGTATTTCGACTGAAGGCTCGTTACATTTACTAGTAAAGTCATTCCACGAATAATAAGTCTACGCTGCCACGTAGCCAGGGGTAGCGTGCCTACCTCTTACCTGGAGGCGCTGGGTTCGATTCCCGACCAGGACAGGGATTTTACCTGGTCCTGAGGGCTGTATGACTGCAAATGAGTAGGTATCTAACGATGAGATGGCGACCCCACTCTAGACAGCCAAGAACAAAGGCTGAGAGGATTCGTCGAACCTAATAATCTGCAGACCTTTGGGCTAAGCAGCAGTCGCCTGGTAAGGTTAAAGGCCCCTTGGGGCCGGTAACGTTGTGGGCATGTAAAAGCCATAGGTCGCCCAATAGATATCTTTTTCTCTGTCATCTGGTAGAGTACAATGCAACGTTAAAATCGATGCACAAGCAGCCTAAATGGCATTAAATAAAATACCTGCACATGCTAGATTATTATTATTATTATTATTATTATTATTATTATTATTATTATTATTATTATCATTATTATTATTGCGTTAGGGTCTACTAGGGACCACGTTCCAATTTCAATTCTTCATCTTTTGTTGTTGTTCCTTCCTTTTCTTCCAATATTCCTTCATTGTTTCACTATGTTTCTTTTTTCTATCTTCAGAGCACTTTGTGCCGGTTTTCTTTGCCTCACTCCCTAAGAATCCTTCCATCTTTAGAACTTTCTTCCTGAAAATTTATCTTTCCATTACTTCAACGATGTTGTTTCTTTCCAAGTCTTTTCTGATCTCTTGAATCCAGGTGGTTGTTGACTTTTTCTTCCAAAGATACGTGAAGATATTTTGGTTAGTCTACTGTCGTCCATTCTGTAAATATGTCCAAAAAATAACAGTCTACTCTGACGTACTTTTATAGATATGTTTTCTATGTTCTGATAAATTCCGTTATTACTTCTTAATTTCCAAAATTATGTAGCTTTTAGAGGGCCTAATATCTTTCTTATAATTCTTCTTTCCAGTACTTCCAATCTTTCAAGTTTATAATTGAGTACTAAGCATTCACTGGCAATTATTATTATTATTATTATTATTATTATTATTATTATTATTATTATTATTATTATTATTGCATACTTGACTGTAACAAAGGCGACATTCATTGTCTACGTTCTGTATTTTATACCTTATTACACCAAACCACTTAACTCTAATGTAGCCTTGCTCTAGTGCGAGGATGACGTTTTCATTATGGAAAAACGTGTCACTTCTATTGCAAAGTCTTGTAGAGTTCGTAGAATTTTGAGTGATTCAGCATAAGGGAAATACGACCAGGTGTGTATGGGAGTGTCTTCTTTGTTTTGTCCACCAACTTATGTATGCATAGTGTCCACTCCTTTCTACAGCGACTGCGGTGCCACGTATGCATATGATAATCCAAACCGCCTTGAACTGAGTTTCGAGCAATATGATTCAATCCTTGCCCTGATCGCTGTCGGGAATATCCTATGGCAGTGTTGTTTTCTCTGAGACGAAACAGTGTAATCTAATGGAAGTAGATAATATCGACACGTCTTTGATTCTAGCAGAAGTAAATAATTCCCGTGATTTATGGGATAGCCACAAATTTGATACTCCATTGTAAGGATTACTAGTTTTCTACAACTTATCCAAGATAATTTCTGGAGTGGCCAGAGCTACCCTGGCTATTTTTGGGTATTAGCCAAGAATTTAAGGCCGCATACAATTCTTGATATCACATGATTATTCAGGTGAAAATTTCACCATAGGATCCACCGGGATTCGAACCTTAGCCGTTTGGACGGAAAGCCAACAGCTAAGCCTTTATGATTAGCACGCCTTCCCTTTGATTGCAGAGCTGCTATAATTAAAATTAAATAATGTAAATAAAGAGCATTTCACTGGCGTATTTAAGGCGTAGGCATAGTAGCTTCCTTTCCTATTGATCCGAACTCATTAATTTCTCCTCTGTCACGAATTTAAGACTTGTTCGAAGGTTCGGAACAAACTCAGCTCAAGGTAACGCAGTTGATGGGTAGTGGAGGTGGTTGTTTTTAGAGGAACTACAACCAGACATCCAGCCTCTCTTAACATTGATCAAAGGAAAGATGGTAGTGGTGCTGGTGATTATTGTGTTAAGAGAGAGTGCAAGTAGGCAACTATCCTCTATATAACACTAATCAGAGAGAAAAGATCAAGGGATTCGACATTTCGATCATTGAAGATATCGGCCGAAGGAAGACAAGGGCCACGAAGCGCGTGAAAACGAAAGACTCCCTAGGCTTCCATACGTAATACCGTCGAGGTCGGAAAAGAACAAGAGTTGACCAAGAGAGGTCGAATAGGATAGATAAAGGTGAGGAGCCTGGAGCAAATAAGTGGAAGTAGTGCCGGGACTCCGCTAAGGGCCTCGTGATCGCCAACCCATGTTCCAAAGTTCAGAGCCTCTGGGGCCATTTTAGTCGCTTCTTACGTCAGGCAGGGGATACTGTGGGCGTTAATCTACCACCCCCACCTACAGCAGGGGGAGATGGCAGAGGTGGTGGTGATTGTTGTTTTAAAGGGAAATACCGGTACTACTGGGCAACATTCTCTATTAACGCTAATCAGAGGGAAGAATAAGGATTATTTTCCAATTTTCTTTACGTCGCACCGACACAGATACAGATAGGTCTTACGGCGACGATGGGATAGGAAAGGGCTAGGAGTGAGAAGGAAACGACCGTGGCTTTAATCATTGTTCAGGCCAAGTATTTGTCTGTTGTGAAAATGGGAAACCACGCAAAACCATCATCAGGGCTGCCGACAGTGGGGTTCGGACCCACTATCTCCCGAATGCAGGCTCACAGCTGCGTGACCCAAAACGCGTAGCCACTTGCTCGGTAATGAAAGAGGTCAGATCCTTCGAAGAATGAAGGTATCGGCAAAAGAAAGCGATAGGCCACGAAGGGCATGAAAACGAATGTCTTCCTAAGGGCTTCGCAAACTTAACACCATCGGGATCGAAAAGAACAAGAGTTGATTACAGGAGGTCAGATTGTAAAGATGAAAGTGAAGATCCCGGCACAACTAAGTGAAGGCAATGTCAGACACAACTAGTGGCCCCGTGGTCGCGCCCTTAGTAGGGTTGTCTCCTAGTTCACGGTGATATGACTGACACATGAAATTAGTTACTACAGTGTGGCATTACTGAACGGTGACCCATCCAGGTGCTGACCACGCTTTATATTGCTTTGGAAACTGCAACGACTGCACCGTAAAGTGTTAGCGCGATATATATATATATATTACTTGCTGTTAGCTGTACCAATACGTTTATTGCGTAGTTGTGTGTGGTTAGCTATGCGCATCGCCTCGGCAACCTCCTAATGTTCCGGTGCTCCAGAGAGTGGGTGGATTTAGCAGTTCAAGGCGTTCGTGACGTTATACAGTAGTTGCAGCAGGCTTTGAAGGCGGGTGTGTTATTGGTTGAAGAAGTGAGTAACTTATGGGCTTAGCATGCTAGAGTGGTGTTACTTGGCGCGGTAGGGTGCAATTTCTAGAGGTCTGCATGGATGCGGATATTCGCGGATATCCGCGAATTTAGTGTCTTGGTGGATACAAACTGTATGGCAGTGCGGATAATTTTGCTGACAATTTCTAAATAATGACGTTTATTGATTTTCACTCAGGTATACTCTTGTTTTTGCTTGTGGTCAGACGACACTTTACAGTGCTATTGGAGAATGGTGATATATAAAGAGCCTTGAAACCATAACCCGTAAATGTGACCCAAGTCTAACTGGTTCCTGCCCGCAATTAATGGAAGGAAGGAACAAATGTCAATACGTCGGCAGTTGTCGCAAGAGAAAATCCCTCATTAACCTCCGACTGTAGGGATTCTGGTGCCAGGTGTCAGATGTCAGGCCTGTTGTATTTTATGTTAACAGATCTGTATGTGTGTGACATACTGTAGTTAAATATTTAAATTATCCACGGATAACCATTTTGCGGATGCAGATAACCATTCGCGGATGCGGATGCGGGTGCGGATGAAGGAAGTCCGAATGCGGATAATATTTTGTACATCCGCGCAGGGCTCTGGCAATTTCCTTGGCGCCATGGTCTTGGCTAGTCAATTCACCAAGGGGGCTCAGGATTAGGGAATGGTTGGGTTATGGTTATCTTATTAGTGCTGGCTTGGTGAGTGGATGGTGATTAGGGAGGGGAATGGAGGGTGGAATATCCGGTTGAGGAGGCGGGTCACTGCCCACCTCCGGCCCCAACCCGTGATCCGGTCGCGACGCATCGGCCGAAATTACGGCTGGGGACGGTAAAGCACCATAGCAGACTACCCCACATCCCTACGGGTACCCCGACGGGGTGAGGAGAAGGCCGAGAGATAACCAAGAGGCATACTACAGGTGGAATGCACACCCCACACCCCCGACACATGCATCGCACCGGCGTCCGTAGGACTTTAGTCCCCGGAACCCGCACAGCGTGAGAGTAGGCATATGGTTACTGTTGCTTTCACCATATATGCCTTTTTATAACATGCTTGGATGTATTCTACCACAGAGGGATTATTATCACTCTCCCGGCCATCCTCGAATTATTCCGTGGTTTCTCACATCAACTTCAGGCGAATCCCAGGATGGTACCAAAATATATGGATCATGGCAACATTCCTCCCAACCCTGTCCCAAGTTGATTACAGGTCCGGTTGTCAGACAGAATTAACTCGTGTCTAATAAACCTATCGTTGTGTCCAACCCTCCGAAAAATGGTAATATCAGCTAATGAAAAAGAAGCACCTGGAAGGGCGTGAACATGATAGATTGCACAGGCCTCGCAAACTAAATATTATTGGAGTCAGGAGAGAACAAAAGTTGCCTTTGTGTGATTGTGTAGGGATTATGAACGCCAGAAACCTTGTGAAAATTAGGGGAAATAATACTGGATTTTTCTAGGGGCTCGGCAGTCGCCATTCCACGCTCCCAAGTTGAGAGCTTGAAGAGTTAATTCATTGCGTGAAAGCCTGATATATAATGCGGGATTCTGTAGATTTTACTTCTAAGTTGGAACTTCAGTTCAGTGAATAAATTTTATATTTGTTCAATAATAATAGCATTATCCCTACACAATCGAACACTTCCTTAATAATAGCATTATCCCTCAACAACTCGTTTTTTTGCTTTATGTCGCACCGACACAGATAGGTCTTATGGCGACGATGGGATAGGAAAGGAGTACTTGATTCAAGAACTGGAAAAAAATCCAAAGAAAAGCAGCTCGATTTGTTTTGTGTGATTTCCGACAAAATAGTAACGTTACAAAAATGTTGCAAGGTTTGGGCTGGGAAGACTTGGGAGAAAGAAGACGAGCTGCTCGACTAAGTGGTATGTTCCGAGCTGTCAGCGGAGAGATGCCGTGGAACGACATTAGTAGACGAATAAGTTTGAGTGGCGTTTTTAAAAGGAGGAAAGATCACAATATGAAGATAAAGTTGGAATTCAAGAGGACAAATTGGGGCAAATATTCATTTATAGGAAGGGGAGTTAGGGATTTGAATAACTTACCAAGGGAGATGTTCAATAAATTTCCAATTTCTTTGAAATCATTTAAGAAAAGGCTAGGAAAACAACAGATAGGGAATCTGCCACCTGGGTGACTGCCCTAAACGCAGATCAGTATTGACTGATTGATAGGAAGGAAGAGGCCATGGCCTTAATTAAGGTACAGCCCCAGCATTTGCCTGGTGTGAAAATGGGAAACCACGGAAAACCATCTTCAGGGCTGCCGACAGTGGGGTTAGAACCCACTATCTCCCGGATGCAAGCTCACAGCTGCGCACCCCTAACTGCACGGCCAACTCGCCAGGTTTCTGAACAACGAAGCTGAACGCTTACATTATTACGACCATCGGTCTTCGTGCAAGAGTCGTTTAAAACCTAGAAAGTTTATTTGCTTGGGCAGTCCTTTGATATTCCAGCAAAAAATGCATTGTTGTTGTTGTTGTTGATGTTGTTGGAGGTGGTGGTGGTAATTGTTATTTCAGGCGACACTCCGGAGATATAGACATTTTGGTCATTTTAGTGCTTTTCTTAATGACTGAAATTGAAGGGATTGAGTTTCTTTTTTCTTGTCACTAAGCTATTCCGCTGAATTCAAACAATTTATCACTGTAATGATGCTTTGTTTGCCAATTGTAATTTTACATTTAAATCCCATTTTTTCCCCGTAATATTTTGCCAAATGTAACAACATTTGTATAGTATATGTATCACAGCTATATTAAGAAACCTGCATATAGAATTTTTGATTGCAGAATTTTTTCAAGTAATAGGGATTTTTAAGTCAAAAATTTTAGAACGTAAAAAATACACAAACTTTAGTACGATATATCTCCTTATATAAATCATGTACAGAAAAATCGATACGTAGTGCTTTTAAAAGAAGTATTATCTACCTAATCACGAATTTACATTAACACGTTAATTAAATTTCACGAAAAATTGGAATTACATTTTTTAAATAGGAAAAACTATTAATTGTATATAAAGAAATGTTCGTGATATCTCTATTTTTATGTACCGAAGGTGACATTCCCACAAAGTTTCGTGAAAATCCATGCATTAGGTAAAACTATCCTTTTATCTCCGGAGTGTCGCCTTAAGGGGAAGCAAAACCGGGCAGAAACACGAATTATTGACCATGCTCTGGATGAAGATGAGATTTTCCACGCTGAGGTGTCCATATTCTATTGGCGAATGTGATGTTATTTTAAGGATATATATACGTCTGTGGAATCCGTTCTTCTCTGAAATGATTACCGATTCTGATCCCATTCTGCTAGTTAGACCATTATATCCTTCCGCTTTCATACACACTATTACAAGGACACTTCTCGGAAAGGCCTTTGAAGAGACGTTTGTAAGGGTTATGTTTTGTCTGCAATGGCGTATTGTGGGTAAATTTTCATATCGAAGAGACATATCCTTCGATTGAGATTAGTTCAAAGCAAGGGCCTTATCACAGAGACAAAAAGAAAATCTCTATTCAGTGAACAGAATTGCGCAAGCGACACTGAGCGGCAGCCAGATCGAAGGGGGATAGAGAGGTCTTATTTATACGAATTCCTAATGTATAAAGGTGCAGAGCTCAGCCAAGAGGTTGGAGAGGCACTCTGAGCTATACAGCCAGTTGAGTATCGAGAATATGGAGGTCTGTGAAAACTCCGTTGTATGCAAATTAGTTGAAATATCTGATATTATTATTATTATTATTATTATTATTATTATTATTATTATTATTATTATTATTATTATTATTATTATTATTATTATTATTTGGCGTTGGGATGTAGCGACTCCATCGCCCAATGGGCAACCACTGCAATCAGCCTCCCGAGTATTGGCGGGTAAACCATAGATCTTTAACTGACATGAGGAAATGCTTGTCAGGCACTGACCATCTAGTGCAAAACTAAACACTTACGCGAAGATCCACGACAGGCCTAGCAAGCCAGTGGTTAGCGTCTTTTATCGATTTCAAACGTAAAAAAGGAGCCCCGGATCAAAATGATTACCTAATGAGACATAGTCTTTGTGCAGATATATCAGGTTTGACGGCCAACATAGTTCCGATGATGGACGGATTTGCAAAGAGAGAAGAGTATGAATTGGGATCATGAATATATTGACCCTAACTGGTAGGACAGAAGAACTCATAGATATGATGGAAAGGAAAGACGTATCTATATGGGGTCTGAATGAAACGAAATGGGGAAATACAGGTAGCAAGGTTCTGAGAGGTGGCTACAAATTATATTGGTGTGGACTGGAAAAGGAGGTCAAAATGATGTGGAATTTTACTGAATAAAGATACGGATGCCATGCCAGTAGTTTCCTATAAGAACGACAGGATTATAAAATTTTCTGTACAATTAGAGTCGACAAATTATGTGATTGTACAAGGTGTACGCTCCACTGACTGGATGCAGGGCTGTAACTGTTCAACCCCTCATCAATAAACTTGGGGAGATGAAAGTTATTATCTTGGGACACATGAATATCAAATAAACTATTTGTGGCTTGCCCGCAAGTTGCCACGCAAATAGAAACAATTAACATTCCATGGTTTCCCATTTCTCTATGTGATGTTTGGGCGCCAGTGTTAAACCAAAATTTATATTTACTAGCATAGAGACTTACACTTAAATCACAGGGGTAGGATTTTAAATAATTAACCATTAAGTATCGCTTAAGAAAGAAAATTAACGCAATATAAAATACAAATGAATTTATTATACAAAAAAATGAGATGAATCGGAAAAGTTTCCTTAAAGCGTGGAGGAATTTAGAATTTACTTTACTGAATTTACTAATTGCTTGCTTTATCTAATTGAAGCTCACCAATTGCAGCTTCCGTTGAAGTCATCTGGTTACCGTGGTTACTCGCTCTCTTCTTCTCTATGTAGAATTTGTTCCATGGACATCCTTCCTTCCTTCTCTGATATGGTACGGGCTATCTGGACTAGCACTCCCTATTTGCCTAGTCTTTAAATTAGACATTGGCCCTATACTTGTAAAAACTGATCAGCGTTGATCGTAAGAGGAGAATATTCAGAGATATGAATTTTTCCATATTAGTAGAAATCTCAATCCAACTGAGCTATACAATTTATACGGTGCAGACTTGTACCAAATTCCATGGACTTGAACTAAACATAGTTCTTCGTCCAGAATATTTACTGAAAATAACACAAGCCGTAAGCTTGTTTCGTCTCACGCAGATCCGATAACATTACCGCACCTAAGTACTGTATCGAAGCGACAACACATTGTACAAAAATAACTATGTCGCGGAGCGACCACACACTGTTTCAAAAATCAAATAACGTCTTTCAAAGTAGATGTTCACAGCAGAAGTAGTAGTGATGGAGTATCCGTAAGTATCTCGCTCCGCACTTGATAATATCACCGGGCTCCCCCACTCTAGGTAACAGCTTCATCTCAGATCTCTATATAACGAAACATCTGATTCGTAGATCGCATTATCATCTCCCCTTCTCTTCTTTCTTGTCGAGTCCAGTAGGCGTGGCGATGATGTACTCTGCTGGTATGCAAGCCTCGCTCGCGGGTCGCTGTTTACTGCCTTCGCCAAACCCATGAGTCACGCAAAATCCCAACTTTAAGAATAACTTTCCGTATACACAAATATGAGATAAATGAAAACAACTATGTCTCAACATATTGACCGTATTTACAACATAATGAATTCCTATCCTACATAATATAATAATTTAAATAATAAAACGATGTTATCATATATACAATATGATTCCAAAAAGCCTTGATTACAAATGATTGACGTTGAATAAATATGTTATTACGAATAATTGCCGATGGCGGATAAACTTGATATCAACTGATATCGCGTAAAATGATATTATATTAAATTAGTAGGGCTGGAGAAGCCTGGACGGTTACATACGCCCTCCTGTTATTTACAGATATAACATATATGAAAATAACACACTACACCAAAACGGCTGATATATACATCGTTACATCTTACAAACACTTAATAAAAGAACATACATAACTAAATCTTGTATCTCACTGTAGAGTGTCTGTTTCAACGATACCAGATAACATTAGTAATAATTCCTGCCAATTTTCTTGCGAAAGTTTGTCAGCAACACTCATAATATTTACAACATAACAACAGGTAAATAACTCTATCTTTGCACTTCACCATCAAAGTGTTCGGCAGTTCCAGGTTATCATAATATATACACCACACACACACGTAATCACACGTGGCTTACCTCTCTTAGATGGCCGCAAGCAATTTCTTGTTTTCATTGCAAAAAATATTGCTACTTAGAAAATTATTGCATTAATTTCCTTCTGCAGTTTCAAAAAATCCCAAGTTACTCATGGCTTCTACAATGGCGTCAGGTCTAGGTTCACAACCTATACATGAATTCACGTTTTCTAACTCAAGTACATTTAATGTTGTCAAAACAACATCTGGGAGACATTACACTTAATTCGCAGAAATATGTCGTCTCAGAGAGCGAATATTATAAGTGCCCAACATGACACGATTACCATCTTTCAATCTGTATGCACAAGGACCAACCTGACAATGAATCTGGAATGGACCCTGATACAACAAAAAGAATTTCTTCGTCACTTTCCCTTCACTGGACGAGAGCATGGGAACACGTAACAGAACAGAATCTCCTACCTGAAATTCGTCTAACACCTGACGTTTCTGCTGTCTGCTACGCTTCTCAGCCGCTTTAATCAAATTCTCTCTCGCTAGTCTGACATATATCTGAGAGTCCCGCTGAGGTTCCTGTGTAATACCTAGTACTTTTGTCAGCTCATTCCTTGGATTGCTGCCAAAATGAACCTCTAATGGGGTGAATTTCGTACTATCATGCTGAACCATATTAATCCATTTCTCAATCAACATTAAAGAACCAACCCACGCAGTGTGCTTGTCATGAACTAAAGATCTAAACATCCTACCTAATTCCTTCATCGTGCGTTCACACATATTCCCTTGCGGATTCCTAATTGAGGAAAAAATATGTGTGATACCTAACTCTGTCATCACAGCCTTCCACTTCTTCGATGTGAATTGAGATCCGCTATCAGATAATAACCTACTAGGCGTACCTAATTCCTGAACATACTTGTCACTAATAATCTTATTGCAACTAAGACCTGTCGCTTTAGACACGATCAATAAAAGATTGACACACTGACTACTCGAAACTTCAATAATACCATCCTCTAACATAGCTTCAATTTGATTTTCTACCGCTTTAGCATACTTATGTGGTATCGGATATCTCGGTCCAGCGAATATACTTTGATCCAGCACTGAAAATGAGTGTTCACACACATGTGTTTTGCCAGGTTTCGATGAAAATACTTCCTTGTGTTCTCTCAACACATACAACAATCGGTCCCTCTGACCTTCTTCCAAATTGCTACTATCTACCGCTTCTCTCAAAGCATCATCGTGGTTCTCCTCTAACCACACTTCACACAACTTAAAATACGCTCTCTCTTCTTCATCTTTTGAAACCTCATTAACACACCACATGTTACAAACCTCCACTTTCGTCTGAACTTCTGCATCCCACGTGACTTTAACATCCTCATTATCCCACCTTAAATATACTATCGCCTCATTGTAATCTAACCGAGCTGAGTATAAACTTAGCCAGTCAGATCCCAAGATACCATCAAATATAAGATTCAGAATAACAAGACAGATCTGAATTTTCGACTTCCCGTTAATACAAATAGGTATGCCAACTTGTTTACATATTTGCTTGGATCGTTTACCTACAGCAGTGACGATATATGTGGATTTCACAGGCATTTCTTCAATCTCAATATTCTCCTTCTTTCTGTCCTCATACCACTTCGAACTTACACATGATCTTTGACTGCCTGAATCCAATAAAGCCTGATACTGCGCCCTCCATATAACGATCGTAACAACGGGGTTCTCACTTTTACTACCAACGTCGACTTGATTTACTTCCACCTCCCGTAATAACTCATCTCTAACATCGAGATCATAATCCATGTGCGTTATTACACAATTTCTCGCAACATGTACTGAAGACTGATAATCTGATCTCTCATTACCGTCTACTATCAGTTTAAATTACTTTGTCTCCTTGTATCCTGATTTCGGCTTGTACCTTCCTCTACATTGCGTTCCCTCTGAACATTCCTATTTTGCTGGTGTGACTGATTACCTACAGGTTGTTGTCTCGGTTGAAACTGACCACGGTGATTGTGTTCTTATCTTCTGGGTGGTGTCTGATAGTTTGTGTGCTCTCGTGTACTACTGCTATTTCCTAACGCATCGAAACTTGCTAGCAATCTTACATTCCCTGAATAGACTCTATCTGTTGCATACAGCTAGCTTCGCGGATTTTGTTGGGAAAATGTCTGAGTAATAACTTCACAATATCTCTCTCCGCTGACATCCCATCTACGTTTTTACAAATCATAACGTGGACCAGAAAATATTCTGTCATAGAAACTCCCTCGTGTGGCCTAAATTTCCCAAAGACAATGCGTTCTCTTTCCCTGCTTTGTATAGCTTCACTCCAAAAATTTTCCGTGAAATATTTCTGGAATTCCACCATACTGGTCATGCTGCTCTTATACACCGCAAACCATGATTTCGTTTCCCCAATAAAAGCTTTACCAATTATTTCTAACGCTCCTTCCCATTCAATGATTCCTTCTTCGATTCGCTTTTCAAACCGTTTCTTAACAGTGTTTAAAAAATCTAAAGGGTTTTTCTGCCTCCCATTGAATTTAGGTAGTTCTGTTTCACATATGAAATTTTTACCATGGCACTGACTTCCTATATTACCTTGCTTTTCTCTGATTTCTTTACGTATTTGTGCCTCCGATCTATCAATACGTTCATTAATTATTTTCACGTCATTCGCAATGTGTTCCTGTCTTTCCTTGGTAGCTTTAATTTCAACCGCATATTCCTCTGCTTTCTTAAACTTTTCATTACATAATTTATCATTAATCTCTACCTTACCACACAGATCATCGTATTGTTGTTGTACTTCTTCTCTAACTTTACTAACTTCTCCTACTTGTTCCTGCATTTTACAATTAATTCCTGTGATCTGCTGGTCTACTTCGCTCCTAACTTTACAATTTTCTTTCTCTACCAACTCCATGACTTCGCTTCTATGTTCAGTTAACTTTCTTTCTACCACCTTCTCATGTTGGCTACGTCTCATCTCCTGTTACGCTAACTGATTCTCAAAACGTTTCTGCTGCTCTAGTGCTTCATCTAATCTATGATCTAAAGCATCCATCCTAGCATTAACTTCTCTGCTAATTTCGGTTTTAGTCTGTTCTATTTCTCTGCTAATTTCGGTTTTATTCTGTTCTATTTCTCTGCTAATTTCGGTTTTAGTCTGTTCTATTTCTCTGCTAATTTCGGTTTTCGTTCTCTCTACTTCCTTCTTAATTTCATCTATCCCTTTCGTTTGCTCTAATATCCCTTGCATCATCACAAACAGTTGTTGAATATTCTTATCACTATTCGTATTACCTTCTTTCTCGCCCTCGAGGTTTGAGGTTCGAAATCTGTCGGTAAGAGCGGCTATCCAGAGCTCATTCTTGTGGTTTTTCCGCAAACCACTGTAGGCAAATGTTGGAAAAATATTTTTTTTCAACTTACAGGCCTACGTACCTAATGTTAAATATTATTGAACTATGTGGGACTCCGTGGCTCAGGCGCCAGCGCGTCGGCCTCTCACTGCTGGGTTCCGTGGTTCGAATCTCGGTCAGTCCATGTGAGATTTGTGCTGGACAAAGCGGAGGCGGGACAAGTTTTTCTCCGGGTGCTCCGGTTTTCTTTGCCGTATTTTATTGCAGCAACACTCTCAAATATCATTTCATTTCATCTGTCAATCATTAATCACTGCTCCTGAGGAGTGCGACAGGCTTCGGCAGCCGGCACATTTGCTATCCTCGCCGCTAGATGGGGCTTCATTCATACTTTTTTTTCAATCACCACTGATCTGCATTCCCTATGTGTTGCTTCCCTAGCCTTTTCTTAAATGATTGCAAAGAAATTGGAAATTTATTGAACAACTCTCTTGATAAGTTATTCCAATCTGTAACTCCCCATACCATTTCTGATCCGGTTGAATGACTGGAACCAGGCTGAGGATTTTTTTTTTACTATTACACTGTCTCAGATCTGAAAATAACCCTTTGTGGGGTCAAAAATAGACGGGGATGATTATCGAATTCATCAAGTCTACAAATTGGTTCGTTCTCACCTCCATTACCATAGCCACGAATGCTTGTTATGCCTTTCAATGTGTGGCCTCTGGAGATACCTGAAGCATTTCTTTAGAGTTGACACCCATGGGCGGCTTATGCGGTTGTGAGAGTGAGGCCTTACCTAGGATGGAATCTGATGCTGAAGACGGCACAAAAAGGCAGTCCCCCGCGCTAGAAGATATAACCAATGAAGATGAAAATCGTCGATCCGGTCGAGAATCGATCCTAGGACTCATTGGACCAAAGACCAACTTGCTAGCATACTTCTTTTTCTTCTGGTTCTTAATCTGTTTACCCTCCAGGGTTGGTTTTTTCCCTCGGACTTAGCGAAGGATCCCACCTCTAGCGCCTCAAAGGCAGTGTCCTGGAGCGTGAGACATTGGGTCGCGGGATACAACTGGGGAGGATGACCAGTACCTCGCCCAGGCGGCCTCACCTGCTGTGCTGAACAGGGGCCTTGGTGGGGAATGGGAAGATTGGAAGGGCTAGACAAGGAAGAGGGAAGGAAGCGGCCGTGGCTTTAAGTTGGGTACCAACCCGGCATTTGCCTGGAGGAGAAGTGGGAAACCACAGAAAGCCACTTCTAGAATGGCTGAGGTGGGAAACGAACCCCCCTCTACTCATTTGACCTCCCGAGGCTGAGTGGACCACGGTCCAGCCCTTGTACTACTTTTAGAATTTCGTGGCAGAGTCGAGAATCGAACCCGGGCCTCCGGGGGTGGCAGCTAATCACACTAACCACTACACCACAGAGGCGGACTAGCATACTTTTTAACTGAATAAATAAAAGTTTAAACAATATTTTCGAACAATACTTTCGAACCAAGAGATGTATTTTGACTAGCAGACACATGGGCATTGAGACTGGACTGATAGGAAATCAAACCCTCGAGTTTTAGACGAGGTAAATGATTTTATTTCAATTTGTTTTACGTTGCACAGACACAGATAGGTCTTATGGTGACGATGGTGTAGGAAAGGGTTAGGAGTGGGAAGGAAGCGACTGTAGTCTTAATTAATGTACAGCCCTAGCATTTGACTGGTGTGAAAATGGAAAACCCCGGAAAACCGTCCTCGTGGGTGATGACAATGGTGTTCGAACGCATTATCCCCCGAATGTAAAATACGAATGAAAATCAGGCATTAATCATATGAAAAGGAGGAAAATAAATCTTAAGGGCCACTTCCTGACACATCAAAACTGAGATGTTGCTCATTATATTGTTTAATACAAAATCTGAGTCTGCAAAAGACCGGGAAAAATTGCTGAATGGCATGAATACTCTTTTGGCGAAGGAGTACATGATGGACGTCAGTAAATTCAAAACAGTAATGGAGTGCAGTCGAACGAAACCAGCTGATGCAGGAAATATTAGATTAGGAAATGAAGTCTTAAAGGAAGTAGATGAATATTGTTACTTGAGTAGTAGATTAACTAACGATGGCAGAAGTAAGGAGGCCAGAGAGAAGGCGTAGCCTTCTAGTTGGCCCCCTCCTCCCCTTTGGGGAGGGGAAGGAAAACCTTCCCTAGGTCCTAGGGAATAGACTTATATAATTCGATCCTGGCTCAGTCCGGTGGTATTTGAAGGTGCTCAAATACGACAGCCCCGTGTCGGTAGATTTACTGGCACGTTAAAGAACTCCTGCGGGACTAAATTCCGGCACCTCGGCGTCTCCGAAGACCTTAAAAAGTAGTTAGTGGGACGTAAAACAAATAACATTATTATTATTATTATTATTATTATTAGACTTATATAAGCAGGGAAGGCCTTTCTTAAGGAAAGAAAAATGCTCACTTCGAACATTGGTAGAGGAATTAGAAATATGCTTTTGAAGACTTTTATCTGGAGCTTGACATTTTTTGGAAGATAAATATGGGCAATAACTAGCTCAGAAAGAAAGTAGAAGCATTTTCGGCGGTACAGAAGAATGCTGAAGGGGAGGTGGGTAGATCGAATCACGAATGAGGGTATACTGAATCGAATTGGTCAGTAGAATAGACAGAATGATAGGACACATCTTAACGTAGACAGGACTTGTTCAGTTCGTTTTTGAAGGAAGTGTAGAGGGTAAGAACGGTAGGGGTGGCCCAAGGCATAAATATGACAAACAGATTAGAGTCGACGTAGGTTGTAGTAGTTAGAAATGAGAAGGTTAGCATAGGATAGATTGATATGGAGAGCTGCATCAAACCAGTATATGGACTGATGACCCAAGCAAGAACAACAACAATACGAGCAGGCGGCGGCAAGAGCCTTGGAAAAACGACGCATTGAGCTACGTACTTGCGTCAAGAGGAGAAACAACTGATACCATAGAAAGGGTAATCTTATAATGTGTATCACCATAAATTCAAAATTGCTCCCGTGTGAAGACATGGCAGGTTCCAGGTAGATAATACAATACAGTAGCCTATAATACATCCCGTGATGGACTTGGAGTTACACACCAAAGCATTCTAGAATTCTGTTTTTAGACGCTGAGTCACTCTACGAATTCACGCTGTCGCTTTCTCTATACTGTTTATGCAATTGAAATGCCCACGCAGAGCAGAAATTAGTCACACAACAAAAGAAACGCTAACATGAAGAGCAAAAAGTGTGTGTTTGTTGAAGAAATTCACAAATTGCTAAGCGCAGACGATCAGTGTTCATCAGCGGCAAAACATGTTAAAATTAAGAATAGCAACCCTTCTCTAGCTAGCCTATTAGTGGCTACTTGTCCTTCATCGCTATTTCATCTTTCAATGGATGCTGGAAATATACGTTTCTCAAGGTCACAGGTGGCTCTTTCCCAGTTATAGCCCCAGATATAAAAAAAGAGAACTAGAACAGAAAGCTTAGTAAATGTCCGCCTCTGAGGTGTAGTGGTCAGTGTGATTAGCTGCCACCCCTTGGAGGCCTGGATTCGATTCCCGGCTCTGCCACGAAATGTGAAGAGTGGTACGAGGGCCGGAACGGGGTCCACTCAGCATCGGTAGGTCAACTGAGTAGAGGGGTGTTCGATTCCCACCTCAGCCATCCTCGAAATGGTTTTCCGTGGTTTCCCGCTTCTTCTCCAGCCAAATGCCGTGATTGTATCTAACTTAAGGCCATGGCCGCTTCCTTCCCTTTTCCTCGTCTATCCCTTCCGACAAGGACTGTACAACACAGCAGCTGAGGCCGCCTGGGCGAGATACTGGTCCTCCCTCACAGTTGTATCCCTCGACCCAAACTCTCACGCTCCAGGACACTGCCCTTGGGGCGGTAGAGATGGGAACCCTCGCTAAGTCCGAGGGTTGCTAAAAGCACGGCCGACTTGATGCGTCGCTCTGGCTAGCTCCATACCGGCCTTGACAATCGGGTCCAAGCACTGTACTCGGAGTTGTTTCATAGCTCGACACGTGGCGCTGGCGGCCTAAGTTTTTGCGGTAAAAATGCATACTTTCTATGGAGAAACTATTGGTTTTGATTGCCGAGTTATCGTAATTTAAAGGTATGGGGAATGCTACGTATGTTAATACTATTAAAATGATTAATCCTGAAGGTTACTTTCGTTGATATTTGCCAAAATAATGTCGTGAAATGAAACTGCGGAGAGATGGAGTAGCCCAGCTGATGTTCTGATATTGACTTTGATTGCGGATTTATCTTAAATTAGAGGAATGAAGAAGTATGTTACATTGTCAGAAGCCAGCATCTCAACCGTCTGAGCCACTCACATCAGCGTACCTTCGTTGTTGGCTGTTGGACAGCTTGCATCAGGATTTTGAAAGTGATAAGTTGCTCCACATCTTTTGCCTTTCTTGGGTGAGGGTGGTGCGGTTCTAGTCATTTTTCTTCTAGGACTCTTGGTACTAGTAACCTTGTAACTGGGATAGTTAGGGAACACAGATGGTACAGAACCTTTCTTTAGAACTCTTCTACTTTTGCCTACAAATGAACAATCATGTTCTTTGAAATGAAGGCTACAGGCAACAGAAGAAGCAGAATTAGTGTTAGGGACAAAGTTATGGCGATAAATTGCTTTGAGCATGTCCTTAGTTTTGCGCTGATCGACAGCGAATTCGTGAAATGATAGTGTCCCTTTGCTCTTTTTTCCTGTTCGAAGTACAAAAAGTGCAAACAGCAATAAATGTTCGAATATTTCCGAACACAGTTAAAGGAAAGCAAATCACTACGCTACACAAGTTACAAAAAATGGAACTGGAAATGTGGCTTCCTGTCAATGACTTAGGTGGCCAGTGTTCCAGCGGCGTTATGGTGAAAATTTCCATTTACAGCTTTATGCTGGGCTTCACAAGCGATCGTCAAGGCCGGTATAAGGAGCGCAGCAAGGGATCCAGTCGGCCGTGCTAAAAGGTTAAATCATACTAGCAGTTTCCCGCTGGCTCCGCCCACAATGTTCAAAGTATGGTGCTGTTCGCTACTATCCTCACGGATGTATTTGCAAAGTTTCGAGTTAATAAAATAAAGCACATGATCTGCTGTGGTAATAGAATGTAATATTATGTCAACAAAACACTTGAAAATACATCACACAAAGAAATTGAATTAAACGTTCCTTGGAACAAAACTACGCGCCTAACTGTTAAAAAGTCCTTCAAAGATCTTCGTCATGGAGGCAAATGTACTCATAACTTTTCTCAGAATCTACCAATTTAAGTAGTTGTTACTACAAAAGAAAGCGCTTGATTCACTGAGTGTTTTTAGACCAAAACGAACTACGTGCCTCAATTAGAACGAAAGATATGATTGCTTCAATGGGAAAAGATGTTGAAGAAATCAGATGTCAAATTGAATGTGCACTCATAACTTTCCTCAGAATCAACCAATTTGAATAGTTAAGAGCTGATAGAAATAGCTTGATCCACTGACTGTTCTTAGGCCAAAACGAACTCCGTGCCTCAATTAGAACCAAATATATAATTGCTTCAAAGAGACAAAAAATTGAAAAAATTAATTTGAGGAAGTGATTTATAGTACCTGATGACAAATCTGTGCATGAATACCTTTCAGTTAAAAAATGAAGGAAATAGACCGGAGAGAATGGCCGGACTGATTGAATTTAGTTTTCATAATTTTTTTAATGTACAGATAGATTGATCATAAATGTAGGCAAACCCGGCAACCCCCAAAGCCAGCAAACAGCTTGTAGTTTGGAACGGACCAGTAGATGGAGGCACAAACAGACGAGTGCACTGGCGGTTGCTGATTTTTAGACAAATACTCATTACTGATTACGGTTTATATGTAGGCCTGCTTTATACTACAGTAAACACATACTAGATTACAATATTTTACTTTTCACATTATTTATCACTGTCATATACCAGGCGGCCCGCGAACGCCGTACTTTCTACTTACAAATGTCCCGCACGCACTAGTGATGAATGGGATATCTACTAACTGATTTTCACAGGGGCACTATTGCCAGCAGGCACGTTACGTCAGAGTATGAATAGATAACAACCGGACCATCGCTTGCAGCATGTTCCTCAGCGCTACCCGTCTCATGCAACCCCTAGCATGAGTAAGCCTCGTTTTCGACCGCATAGTACTAGGCTAGTATACAGTACAGCAGCACGACATCTGCTGTCTACATATCGGCAATGTCTAGTGTGTTCAGCAAAGACGTCATTTTTATCTATGGAGAATCTGGTCGAAATGCAGCCGAAGCTCTCAGACGGTATGCACAGGAGTTTCCAAACAGACGTATTCCTTATTTACACGTATTTCAATGAACAGAGTTGCAGTTAAAGAGCTAATGGATCGTTCAAGGCATATGCCAGCGAGGACAGATCCGTCTGTGACAACACTGACTTTGTGCAAAACGTACTGCAATACTTTGAACTCAATCCTTCACACGGTAAGTTGAACTTCACCCAACTGTGATGATATAATAATAATAATAATTGTACCGGGCGGTACACCTCCACGCCGCTTATTTAAAATTTGCGCCAGTTGAAACTCCTCTGCTGGAGGAAGTCTGAACTTTATCTACGGTATTAATTTTCTACTTTCTCAGAAGATGTCACGACCTGGAAATTTTGGAGTTTTTGAACTGTGTCATTTTCGACGTATTTTTGTTTTGCTTGTAGTAAGAAGTGTGAACTTTCTCTTCTAGAGGACACTACTGAAGATCAACAATAGTGCACCCTAGTGCGGAGTGAAAGAACTGTTTTTTTTGGAGAAAATTTAATTTCAAAAGTTTGTTCTTTGCTAAATTTCTTTCAGTCATTGTTTAAGTTGGCAATATTAACCCTTTCTTTCCCCTTGTTTTGAATTTAGCCAATCCCGAATTTCTTAAATTAATTTTCCACCAATGATGTGTTTCTTCTTCATCTTATGTAGGGGTTTTCTTTAACCACCAATAAAAAGATTGTGGGCGGGTGTTTTCCTTCCTAAAACGCCTCGAACTTTCCGCGAGAGTATATAAACTGCTGATTTTAGGGTCTCTGCGCCACTTCTGTTCCATCTTTTCGTGTGTAAAGTACATTGCAGGGGGCGGGAAGCGCCTCTTTCTTCGGCGGCAGTCAACAACCAGGTAATGGCCGATTAATTACTTCTTTTCTTGCTTGCTCAGCAGTTTAACTCTCGGGGCGGGTCCGAAGTGTTTCCATTATGTAACCTTCCTTAAAATGTAAAGAAACTTGTATCTATTCTATCTTTTAAACTACATATTGGGATAGAGAGTGCTTAACCCTCTCGAGCTCCCACTCATATCGTTTTGAGGTGAACTTATTTTCTCAACCTATTCTTCCTTAACATTATGTAAATTTGTTTCTTTCTAAAGTCACCTCTTTAGTATGGGATTAGCCCTTGCATTTGTGGCCTAGAGCCAGATTAGGTTTTAAAAGCAAATGTATTAGGAGTGCAGTTCGCCTCCTCTCAACTTGGTATTTTAGAGGTCATGTAATTATCCTTTTATCGCTTAATAGACCTCAGTAGGTTGGGTATTTTACCCCTGTGCTTACGTCCTTAGAGGACAGCTTGAAAGTAGAGTTAGGTGTGGCCTTGTGATAGGCTTAAAACTTTGAGAGCGGATCGCTCTTTTGCAATTTGTTTCTGCGTGCCTCTAGGAGGTATTACTGTGTAATTCGGAGCTAGTGCTCCTGGGCATGATTGGGGTTTTCTGCCCCTTTGCTAAACCATATGTATATGTAAATTCGGGCTAACTGCTCGAGAATTGGAAGTTCGGGGCCCGAAGCCCAAAACCTGTAAATACTATTGTTGCTCTTTGTTGTCTTGCTACTCTGTACCTGCCATTCTTGTTATTTCTGAGTTTGAAAAGAAAATATAACCTTGTTAAATTTTAAATTAATTTTACTTTCGTAGCTTGAGACCTGTTCACCACCCCGCACCTTCTTTCACCTCTAACTACCACAAAAACACGGTAACAATAATAATAATAATAATAATAATAATAATAATAATAATAATAATAATAATAATAATAATAATAATAATAATAATAATAATACAAACCATCATTATTACAACGTTCAGACGTTTAATATTAATTCGGGCACCTACATCAGCAAATCTACGGAGACGATTTTGATCGTATGGTAACGTATTGCCGAAGAATGACCGTGGCATTACAGCAAGATCCGCATTTTATCTGGAATATTCTGTGAAGCGATTAATGTTACGTTTCGAATGATTCCATCGTCAACACTCAAAATCTTCATTATTGGGCTCCAGCATACCCCCACTGGGTTCAAGCAACTCCAGTGGGGATTAATGTATGGTGCGGTATTCTGGGAGACTACATCATTGGGCCTAATTTTATAGCCCCTAGGCTCGCCGGTAGGTGTTATATGGAATTTTTAGAGACCGACGTGTATCTAGAATATCTTCTAGAAGATATTCCTGTGCAGCTGGTACTGCAACATTGGTTCCAGCATGATGGTACGCCACGTCACTACTTTCGAGTCGGTAGGGAACGTCTTCGTGCACGATATCCTGAACGGTGGATAGGTCGTGGTGGACCCTGGCAGTGACCACCACGATCGCCTGATCTCACCCCTCTGGACTTTTCCTGCTGGGATATATCAAATTGAAGTTGTACGAAACTGAGTCAGAAAATGCTGAAAAATCAGAACAACGAATTCGTGAGGCCTGTGCTGCAGTGACACCTGAAATGTTGAGACGTGTCCATGCAGATATTATGAAACTTGTTCAGCACTGCCTGCGCCATTAAGGGACATGTTTCTGAGCATTTCTTTTATAAGTAGCTGTAGAAGGAAACGTTATTATCATCGCCATAAGACCTATCTGTGTCGGTGCGACGTAAAGCCACTAGCAAAGAAAAGAAAAATAACTTTCTGGTAGATCCACGTGTGTCATTTTAATTTTCTGAGCTTTTAAGCTATAATAATATGCATTAGTTTATGTTTCACACGAACATCTCTTTTTGCAGAGTGGAATGTCTGTACGTGTATAAATTAATAAGTTATTAAAAGTTCATTTCTGCATCTTTGGCGTATTTACAAATGTATCCTGTTAAATATCTTGTGCAGTAAAATGACTATTTGTTTCACAACATCCAAAATACAGCATGTTGTAGTGCTGCTTTGAAAACAAGTGATTAGGCAACCCAGGCATCACTACCGCATGCGGGACATCGCAAGTAGAAAATACGGGGCTCGCGGGCCGCCTGGTTAGTATAGGAAGGTAATTTTTTCACTTTTATCGTGCAGATCTCAAGTTAATGTTTTGTACAGAGTCATCTTTCTAATATCTATTCTTGTTTTAAAATGATAAATTGTGGGTAGAAAGGGCCTTAGTATGGTTTTAAGCGTAATAAAAAAATGTAGACTATTTCATTAGCAACTCTTTTACACACGTTTTAAAATATTTTATGTATTTGTATACCTAGTTATAGCATTTGTTGGCAGGTGCAAACAAGCAATGGAACTGAATGGAAATGAAAAATAGACCGCTATTTACTACTGTTAAATTAATAGGACGGCACTTCATAGTGCTAAAATATAAGAACTGTAGTAAATTGTATTAATATTCTTAACAGTGAGCTAATTTTTAGTTTGGCATATAACTCAGATTTTCACAACTTTTCTAGAGAAAAAAAGGCTGGCAAATAATAGGTTGATTAAATTTCGTTTATATTTGCAGAGATTTCACTAAAATTTGAGTTTATTTCACTTAATACTATTTTCAACTGCGCCAGTCAGTCAAACGAGATCTGACTTCGCATAACTCATTTCCGAAGAGAGTTGTTCATTAAAATAAGCAGAAACAAACATAGTCAAAACTGTACCTACAAATTACCTTATTCAGCAATTCCGTACGGATGAATGCACTCTGACATCTCGAGGGCAATCTCTTGTAGTTTATGCGGTTCGTGAACCTGTGAAAGCTCATGTATGATTGAAACGCTGCCGTGATTAAGCGAATAAACACATAAGGGGCAGTCAAACATGAAAACCGAACACCCGACTTAAAACACATTCCGCACGAAAGGTGGCAACGCTGTTGTTTAGTATCGATACTGCCATCGCTGTGGTGGGAGAACTGCATAGTGACAACTCCTCACAGGTGCACGCAGTTGTTGGGTTATGGCTTTGTTGGTGCGCGAACTGGTCTAGTGTGTTCGTCCAGCTGTAGAAATGGAGGCAAGCAAAGAAGAGCAGAGACGTGTGGTGGCGCAGCGCTGTCAAGACACTTTGCAGAAACTGCGACGCGCCATAAAGACAAAACGCCCTGAAATGCTGTCGGACGGAGTCATCTTGTTGCATGATAATGCTCGTCCCCATACTTCCAATCTGGCGAAGGCTACACTTCCGCGATTTGGTAGGGAAACACTTCAACACCCTCCGTACAGCCCTGATCTTTCACCTTGTGATTTTCACATTTTTGGCGACCTGAAGAAAGACATTCGTGGACGTCGGTTTCATACGGACGAGGAAGTGCAAGAGTGGGGCGGTTGTGTATCCGTCAGCGACCTACCTCTTTCTACAAAACTGGAATTAATAGCCTCGTGTACCAATGAGATAAATGTATTAACGCTTTTGGTGATTACTTTTGAATAAAACCATTCCATGGTCACATTGTAGCGGGTGTTCTGTTTTCATTTGACTGTCCCTTATATACGAGACGAATTCCGGCATACAAGCACAACGGGAGAACATATCCATCAAGGTTATTTCCTGAACAACAGCTTCATCTGCAGTAAAGCTAAGGAAAACAATGTCGACAAGTGTTACGTAAGAAATTACCTGAAATCCTGTGTGACGAAAAAGCATAATGGCGACAACCGCACCTTGACACTGAACATTCATTCCGCCCAGCGGCTGGAACATCCTCGTTATACACAATTACAACATCTTGTGGCCAGACATTAAAACGTCTATTAACAACGATTACGAGTGATTACCATTGTGTAACTCACTTGGAGTAGAGCACCCAGTTCATTTTGTCTTCACTTGCTCAAGTGTCCTTGGAACTTTGGAGACATCTCCAAGCCGATTTAGGGTATTAGAAATAGCCTGTAGGGAGGAAACATTCTACAAGTCATCGGCCTGCTATTAAATAAAAAGCATCCGGAAGTGTATCAAAATGTGATGGTTATCAACATGGACATGACTAATAAACAAGAACTAGTGGCCTGTCGCATCAATAGCTGCGAACAAAAACTAAACATAATGATGATGATGATGCTTGTTGTTTTAAGGGGCCTAACATCGCAGGTCATCGCCCCTACTAAAAATCAAACTGATGACAAAGAAGCGTGAGAAAAGTGACGGAAAATACACTGAACTCCGCAAGACCATTTATTTACCTTTAAACTTACACTTTCGTTGCCACAATAGACATGGAACTTTGAACCAACGTATTATGTTATCAAGACATGAATCTGTCACATAAAACTGGTCGTACAATGCTCGCAAGTTTTCAGTAAGCAATAAATCTGAAATACACCTATGAATTATCCCCTGAATCTTAAAACAGTTATGAACTAATACTGGAATGTGGCTACGTTTAGCAGGAAGGATGCAAAGGACATTGTACTATTATACTATCTTACATGGTTCATGAAATCATTATCATGTACCATAATACCTTTAAATACGTCGTTTACTTGAAGTTGTGGAAAATAAACCAAACCATTGTGGCAACACGAATTAAAAAAGTCCATTTGCCATTTCCGTAGCGAAATATCGTGCTCGCCAGTGCATACAGATTTCATTTAATAACCCTACATTGAATAACTGAATTAAGTTTCATAATAAAGGACTTTTTGAAATATAGAATATTCTGAAATGGATTTCTTTCTGTTTCTTACTTATTAGAACCAATATGGAGCAACAAGTAACTTTCTGGTGATAATTTGATTTCACGGAGGCATCTATCGGACTAATATAGAAAGATCCGCATAGACAACTTCCACAGAACCCTCTATCGGGTTGGTATAGAAAGATAAACGAAGGCAACTTTCATAGAGCCATTTACAGGCGAAGTGAGTTAACTCCAATGACCTAAGCACCGTATTATTTACGCAAATAAAGGACTTAATGAAATAAATAATAACTTTCTAGTAATCCCGAGATAGAGACATTTGTTTTGATCAGTAGTTAGTACTGCGGTTTTCTCAAAGTATTGTGTTTCACATTCAAATCATAATTATATACACAGATGTTATTGGATTTACGTTCTACTAGCTACTTTTACAGTTTTCGGAGATACGGAGGTGCCGCAATTTAGTCCCGCATAAGTTCTTTTACGTGCCAGTAAATCTACTAATACGAGGCTGAAGTATTTGAGCACCTTCAAATACCACCGGGCTGAGCCAGGAACGAACCTGCCAAGTTGGGGTCAGAAAGACCATTTGAGCCACTCAGCCCAGCACCAAAATTACTGACGGAGTCATTCCTTTGCGGTTTTAAAAATTTGTAGCAATCACTCCGGTCTGGCGATTTTACGAAGTGTTTCAAACATTTTTTCTCTATATCCATTATATTTATTTCGAATATTTTTGTTTTTGCATTAGATTTAGTTTACTTTCTACGTTAATTTTGTAAGTACCTGTCAAACACAACTTGCACAGGTTGTTTTACTGTTCTCATTGAACATGTTCCCAAAATAGGTACGTTGTCGATGGGTGCTTCATTTCTGCAGTAAAAAGACGTAGTCTTGTAAGTGAAACGTCTCTTTTGTATTGTGAGGAGAAATAATGTCTGGCTCCATGAATAAGTGGTTAACCTACCGGCCTTTGGTGCGAGGGGCCCCGGTTCGATTTTCGGTCAGTTCGGGGATTTTAAGTTTAATTACTTCATTCCTATGGCTCAGGGACAGGATGTTTGTGCCGTCTTCAGCGTTAGAATTCATCCTAGTTAGGGGCCCATCCTCCTAGACGCGCAGGTCGCCTGTAAGGTGTCAACTCAAAAGACCTTCTACTAGGCCTCTCCGAAGGCCACACGCCATAATTTTATGTCAACAATAATAAACAAGTTGAAATTGTCTTCTTCTTCTTTATCTGTTTACCCTCCAGGGTCGGTTTTTCTCTCGGACTCAGCGAGGGATCCCACCTCTACCACCTCAAGGGCAGTGTCCCGGAGCTTCAGACTCTGGGTCGGGGATACAACAGGGGAAGATGACCAGTACCTCGCCCAGGTGGCCTCACATGCTATGCTGAAAAGGGTTACTGCGGGGGGATGGGAAGGTTAGAAGGGATAGACAAGGAAGAGGGAATGAAGCGGTCGCGGCCTTAAGTTAGGTACCATCCCGGCATTTGCCTGGAGAAGAAGTGGGAAACCACAGAAAACCACTTCCAGGATGGCTGAAGTGGGAATCGAACCCATCTCTACTCAGTTGACCTACCGAGGCTGAGTGGCAGAGCCGGGAATCGAATCCGGGCTTCCGGGGGTCGCAGCTAATCACAGTAACCACTACACCACAGAGGCGGACTGAAATTTTCGCATAGTTTTATCTAATTTAACTTTTCATTAGCACAATTTTTAGCAATTAACACAATTTTATTGAACCGTGGTGAATGATGTGAGAATCAAGAAATGTGTTTTACAATATCGTTTGTGTTTATAAGAGGCCGCCGGCCCCGTGGTGTAGGGGTGGCGTGCCTGCCTCTTACCCGGAGGCCCCGGGTTCGATTCCCGGCCAGGTCAGGGATTTTTACCTGGACCTGAGGGCTGGTTCGAGGTCCACTCAGCCTACGTGATTAGAATTGAGAAGCTATCTGACGGTGAGATAGCGGCCCCGGTCTAGAAAGCCAAGAATAACAGCCGAGGGGATTCGTCGTGCTGACCACACGACACCTCGTAATCTGCAGGCCTTCGGGCTGAGCAGCGGTCGCTTGGTAGGCCAAGGCCCTTCAAGGGCTGTAGTGCCATGGGGGGGGGGTATAAGAGGCCAGTACAGCAGGCTCAAATTTCCGACGCTGTCGTAACCGTCTCATTCGTTCTGCGGATGTTTTCTATTTTTTTATTATTTCTTTTTTTTTTTTTTTTACAATTGACTATTACATCGCACCGCCACAGAGAGGTCTTATGGCGACGATGGGGTAGTAAAGGGCTAGAAGTGGGAAGGAAATGTCCCCGTTTCCTTGGTACAGCCCCAGCATTTGCCTAGTGGGAAAATGAGAAACATCAGAAAACCATCTTCAGGGCTGCCGACAGTGGGGTTCGAACCCATTATCTCTCTAATTTAAGCTGATAGCTACGTGACCCAAACCGCGCGACCACACGAATGGTTAGATATATTTTGGTGATATACAGTACTATCCCTTATTTACCAAGCAAGTTAGCTGCGCGGTTGTGGTCGCGTACCTTTCAACTTGCGTTCTAGAGATGGTAGGTCCGAATTCCACCATCAGCAGCCCTGAAGATGGCTTTCCATTTTCACACCAGTTAAATGCTCTGGCTGTAACTGAATTAAGGCCACGGCCGCTACTTTCCCAATCTTTCCATTTCTATGTCGCAATTTGATGTGCTAAGACCCTTATGGAGTCTAGTTTCCTCTAGCATACGTTTTATATAGGCGATTACCTTCTCATTAGTCAGACTGTATATTTGGGCATGTTTCTAAAGTTTGCCAAAATTCGTCAATTTTCAGTCACGAAACTTTCGATATTCTTTTTATTTGTGGTCTGGTAGACCCTGTGGAAGCAAGTCAAATGACACGTCACCAGTCTCTATGCAACTTCTACACGCCAAACTACTGTGATTTTCGACTGTCAAAACATAACTAGGCCATCCTGTGATTATCACGACCTTTTGTGTTAAATGAAAGGTATCACGTTGTTTTCGCCGGAGAACTCCAACCCCAAAATGAAAGACGTCGTTTCACGTCGAAACAAAAACATTGTTTTTGGACACTCGGTGATAATTTGCTGGTCGGTTTGAAAATAGAGGCCTTGACCTAATGTTTGAAGCAAGTAAGGGATTAAGACACCAACTCGGCTTAAGTTGTTGTTAGATGTTATTATTGGCCATTGGAACAGGCAGTACAGAAGTTTAGGTGTGCCAAGATAGCATTAACGCTTACATTCACTACTGTTTGCTGACGATCAACTTCTGGCTCTGGATAGGGATAGAGATGTTGCCATGTATCAAATGAGAAAGTTAGTGGATGCATTAAGGCACTGGGGATTAGCAGTCAATGTGGATAAGCCATACTATCTTATTGTTAGAATTGAGCAAGGCGAGGATTTGAATTTTGAGTTCGGCTAGGTAAGAAATGTGGATGTGTTCAAGTACTTTGGATCGTTAATGGATACGACAGGTCAATGTGATGTGGATATATCCCACATGATAAGTCAAGCTAGGGTGGTTATTAGATCTTTAAAGATCTTTTGTAGTCGGCACATATCCAGACGAACAAAAAAAAATGGGAAACATGATAAGAAGCTTTTGGGCTTTTGCCGTGTTAAGATAACAAGGTGAAATTCTTTACGTTTCACACAGAATTTTGATCCGCGTCTTCAGAAGAAAATTTCGACTGTTCACGAGGAAAACTTTTCCAATAATGAAAGGTTTGAATTTGAGAATGCTTTACCGTTGGTTTACCAGACGATCGACTGAGGAATGAATATATAAGAACAGAGATGGATGTGGAAGAAACGGTCACGGATAGGATTGACTGTCGAGAACAGGGATGGTGAGGACACGTCCTACAGATGAAAGAACAATGAAGGCCACAGTGTTTGTTCAAATGATCTCCACGAGGGAGAAGATGTCGAGGGAGACCATGAGAAACCTGGAGGGGAACAACAGCTAAAGCCATAGAACGAAGAAGACTGACAGGATTGGAATGTGTAGCATGTGTGAACAGGCTATTGCTGATAAATGGAAACACCTGCAAAAGTATAAGTCGGAATAAAGAAACACAACCGTGTTTTCCGCATAAGAAACCGATCATCCGTTTCGGAAAATAACTGGTGAGTGTTAAACGTCACTTTTTCTATTCGCTAACACAACACATGTTGTTTCAGATTAATTTAAAGTATTATTTGAGCATTCTAAATGTCAATCTGATTGCTTGAAGAGTTCATGATATAAGATGATTTACTTTCCTTGTATATTCTGTCCACCTATGTCCATCTGTCATTTTGAAATTGTGTTGAACGAAACAATGCGATGTGGCTCAGGTTTTAAAAGACAGCAAGCTAAGCACTATGGCGCACAAGGGTAGATTTGAGGCACTGAGCAGAAATTTATATGTTGCAAGAAGTAATAACAAAGTAATGGGAGGTGTCACAGTCTTGCTGGCAGGAGACTTTCGACAGACTTTACCGGTTGTTACAAAAGGTACTCGAGCTGAGGAAGTTAAAGCTTCATCGCTATAGCCCCTTATAAAAATCTGTAAGGGAACATGAGAGTACACATTAGTGGCGATATTTCTGCTCGACAGTATTCTGAACTTCTCCTAAAATAGGAAATGGTGGATATCCTGAGTCTGAGGGTAAGGTAATATACCCGAAGACATGGGTTCAGTAGAAACTACCTTACGTGAAGAGAGAAAGTGTTTTTATCCGGACAAGGCTCATATAAAAGAAAATCTATGGACTGGATGTGCGAGCGAGCTATATTAACTTGCAAAAACAACACCGCTGCTGACGTAAAAATAATACACTTCTGAAATCGTTCGAAGGAGAAGAATAGGAGTACAAGTCAGTAGATTCTATGCTGCAGACTGATGAATCAGTTAATTATCCTGTGGGGTTTCTTAATACTCTCCATCCTCCAGGATTTCCAACGCAAACACTTCTTCTGAATGTAGGAATACCTTCAATGTTGTTGCGAAATATAAATCCACCAAAGTTTTGCAATGGTACTAGATTTTGAATCACAGAACTACACAACGTCATCGAATCTACAGTAGTTACTGGCTGTGCCCGAGGAGATTCAGTATTTATTACGAGAATACCACTGACATATTCTGAATCTCTCTTTGATTTCAAAAGGTTGTAGTTTCCTTAATGTTTTGCTATAACAATCCACAAGGCCCAAGGGCAGTCCCTTAAAGTAGCAGACATTGATTTAAGCGAGAACTGATTTTTACACGGACAATTATACGTGGTTCGTTCCACTCAGCTCAGCTAGCAGCGCCTGGTGGATAACCATTGAATGTAGTTTATCAAG
Source organism: Anabrus simplex (assembly GCF_040414725.1). Classification (NCBI taxonomy): domain Eukaryota; kingdom Metazoa; phylum Arthropoda; class Insecta; order Orthoptera; family Tettigoniidae; genus Anabrus; species Anabrus simplex. The sequence goes on along the minus strand of NC_090270.1, from coordinate 131,198,883 downwards.
GAGTACTTCATTAAAAATATAACAAAAACTGCTAAGATAACCTCTTTCTTACTTCATTTAATGATTTAATTACTTAATTGTTTCATTTATACCATTCATTTTTAATACGATATTATCCAAGTACACTTGAAATCCGCTGACTTCATACAGTTAACAGAAATGTCCAATTGAAGGGTCTTGTACATACCTATCCTGTGATACCAAACCCTACCTACAATATTACCCGTGATATTTTCTCAACACTACCACCATACTCTGCGCAACACGTGATGTATGGATGATCCCTTTATACAAAATTTAAAAAAGGTAAAAAATGTTCACTTAAAATTCACACATTTTATTGATACAGAATTGTTTTTCGTTAATGCAGTAATTATAAGTGCCATAGGTATATCGCTGGCAAAATCGTGATAGGTAACGTGTTAGTATCGTATATTACAGAAATAGGATGTATGATAATATGTCTTTGCAAATTCTACATGTTGTTTCCTCGTTGCATGAAATACATGTGGGTAAAGTACAGTACATGTCGAAAGTATATGACATAACACTAAGATATTTCCATGTCATCCACTGTCTCAGCTTAGAGATCAAGAGTGACAAAGACTGGGTCGATTTTCTTCTCGACTGGCTGTGAGACAGTTCACTGAGCGCTCACATCCTAAACCCAGGGTTTTTGGATCGAATCTTAGTTGGTCGATAATTACATTTAAATTTACAGTATTTATGAATATGTTCTGTGTCATTAAAGACATTTAGAGGCACATGTGCTTGTTATGACTTTTCACAATTAGCCGGACATGAAGCCATAAGATTTTTAGGGCTACAATATTGTTTTCATCCTAAAAACCTGTCAAGTTAGTAGAAACTGACCGTATGACCGTTGTTCCAAACTAATTTGATTGCTATTAGGTCAAATACTCAAGTACGTAAGTCTTGTATCAGTTTTAGTGGTGTAGCTCTTGGTGGTGCCAGTATCGTTGTGTTATGAGCCTACATTCAATGATTTTCAATGGACTGATGATTTCTCTACTCTCACGCTCTCTTCTCTCGCCTGGTGTAGTTGACTAGTTTTCAACTTAAGATTTTTCCGAGGTACTTGTACCTGTCAAGTCTTTCTATATTACCTGCTCTGTCCTCAAGTGATTATTATTTAATTTACTAGGAATTCTGACGGGTGCGGTAACTATTTCTGCGAGGACAGCGGACGTACAAAACTATCTATCCAAAGCCCCTGAAATTTAACATCTACAACTGAAGAAGAATCCAGGAAGTCGCAATTTATTTCAAACAGTCCACCCGGAAGAAGGTGCAGTCCTTGACGAATTATCCAGGCGCACAATCAATCACAAGGGATAGGTGGCGCTCTCTGTCGTACGATTGATGGATCGAGGGTCTCAGAGAGTTCTCCAATTGATCCTCACGATGCACATCTCTTGCGGGAAAATGCTGGGACAAACAAATAACCTTATTCGTGACTGGCCAGTTTTATTTCATTAATAAGGGAAAATATTTCACAGCTTTGCTGCAGATTGGATCGGAAAATAGTTAGCGGAGAAGTGTTAAATGACAAGTGTATCTGTAGCAATTTTGTGGCTGTTCAGACACTGCGGTAAGAGACTTGATGAAAGAAAATAATTTATAATGGTTTTAGACGATAGCTCTTCTTAAAGTCGACGTCATCTAGGATGTAAATTTTGAAAATATGACGACCGTTAGGATTCAAATCGGATACTTTGCTACACTGATTGTTGCGTTACTCCATTGTATTAGGGCTATTCACGCAAAAGAGAATCGCTTGTCAACTCTCTGACGTTGGTTAACTGTCTATGGAGTCATTTGCTGAGTGAGGACTGAATTACCGTGAATCTTCTAGACAACAGTTAAACGTTGCACTAACACAGGCTTTTGACGGTGCTAGCGTAGGTCAGGGCTAGAGATGAGAAGTAAGAAGCCAAGACCTTCAGATCTTTCGCAGGAGGGTTGAACTCGCTTAATGTAAACCCAGCCAGACTGAGTGGCTCAGACTGTTGAGGCGGTGGCCTCTGACCCCAACTCTTCAGGTTCGATCCTGGCTCAGTCCGTTGGTATTTGAAGATGCTCAAATACGTTAGCCTCGTGTCGGTAGATTTACTGGAACGTAAAAAGAATTACCGCGGGACTAAATTTCGGCACTTCGGCGTCGCCACATTATTATTATTATTATTATTATTATTATTATTATTATTATTATTATTATTATTATTATTAATGTAAACCTGCAGCTATACAATCCATATCGCGTAGTCGACTCTATTCGCTACTTCCGATATTAGGTGACTAAGAGGGTTCTCCCGTCGGGATCCCAATTTAGGAGTGTGGGTTGGTGATCAAGGGGTCCTTACCTATAGCCTAAATTTTGCCCCGCAAGAGTTCTTTTACATGTCTCCACTGACATGAGGCTGACATATTTGAGCAGCTCCAAATACTAGCGGACTGAACCGGGATAGAACGCACTATAGTCCATCTTCGTAGTAAGCGTCTTTCTGGACGACCGGAGGTGTGGCCTGGCCTCGTGTGCGAGGAACTATGGGAGCGTTCGCGCTGGTGGTGGGGGAAGAACTTGAACCTTTCCTCCAGCTGACACAGTCGAGTTCAGGCAGCGGACGTAGCCCTGGGAACTGACTGAAATAGTGTGGAAAGCTTAGGCGCGATACGTTCCCGGGTCGGGGTGGTCATTATGCAATGGCTCATCGGTGTACATACATCACACTAACTCAAAAGTGTAGGAATTACTTAATATGATAAACTAGTGAAAATAAAATAGTACCGTACATTGTACAAATCGAGTCTCATATTTCGATTGTCTGCCTTAAAACCTTGTCCATTAACTACACAGGCCTTTGAGCACAATATTCTAAAATTTCAGTTCTATTCCAGTACGGAAATACTTCGTAACTTTCGTCGTAAATGTTGGTGACGTCAAGAAATCAGAGGGTCATGCCTAAAAGAATTCATATCGGATGATGCTTTCGACACAACGTGAAATAAATCTCAGTGTATAGTAAAAGTGGAGGTCAATATTTTGGCACTCTGTAGCCTCTAATTTATTCTTATACATTCTTATTATACATTCTTACGAATATGAAATCTGTTATATAAAATTGAAAGGTTTGAACCATTTGGTAGAAAATCAATTGAACATAAGACAGTAACTTGCAACTGGTAATACTGCGAATAAAGGAAGTTCGTTTGAAACTGTACTGTACTGTATACAAAGGAAAGGCGCATCGGTACGCGCTATCAGTTCATCAATCGCCTAACGAATAGGAGGAAGTTGTTTCCACTGGCAGCCTGGAGATATAATCTACTTAACGTGATTTCTAGTGAAATACGTATAAAAGAGATTAATTAATGCAAATTTGTCGGGAAAATACACAGAAGAAGCATTAGTAGAAATACTTCAGCTAATTTCATATTAACATTAACAATGTCTACTTTTCTTCTCCATCAGAAGAAATATAATAATATATAATACTCTTGAATGTCCGACTCGTTGGCTGAACGGTCAGCGTATTGGCCTTCGGTTCAGAGAGTCCCGGGTTCGATTCCCGGCCGGGTCGGGGATTTTAACCTTAATTGGTTAATTCCAATGGCACGGGGGCTGGGTGTATGTGTTGTCTTCATCATCATTTCATCCTCATCACGACGCGCAGGTCACCTACGAGTGTCAAATAGAAAGACCTGCACCTGGCGAGCCGAACCCGTCCTGGGATATCCCGGCACTAAAAGCCATACGACATTTCATTTTCATACTCTTGAATAACCTGCTATTGTTATGACTGAGAGAACAGGTCTCCTACAGCAACAGCAGCAACAAAAACAACAACGAAATGCTCCGGAACAATAGACAATATAAATCTGTCTCAAAAAAAAAAAAAACAGAGCAAAAATATTATCGGACTTCTTACGTGTTCTATGATCACGTTTGTTTAATATTCGGAGTTCAGGGATCTTATTTACAAATTATTCAGAATAATCTTCACTCTCATCTGAAGCTTCACCGAGGTTGATGTCGGACTGGTCTAATTCTAATTCCTTATGCATGGTGTTGTCACGCTCCCAGTATTCCTGCTCAGTGTCTTTTACGTGGTCGCAACATTTTTTTCCGTTTGTCTTGCGAATACTGTGCAAGCAATATCCGCAAAGAGCTTCCTTTTTGTCGAGTGTGTCTGCTGTCAAGTCACGAGTGATCTATAAGACAGAGAAATATTTCGTACAGAATAAGCATTTTTATTTATATTGGGAATAGGAGCGCCTCATTTATGAACAGTGAAGGCATTAGAGATGCTATGGCACACATTTTTATGCTAAAAAACTAATTATGCTGTATTACTATTAATTGAGATATATTCTTTTTTTTGCTAGGGGCTTTATGTCGCACCGACACAGATAGGTCTTATGGCGACGATGGGATAGGAAAGGCCTAGGAATTGGAAGGAAGCGGCCGTGGCCTTAATTAAGGTACAGCCCCAGCATTTGCCTGGTGTGAAAATGGGAAACCACGGAAAACCATCTTCAGGGCTGTCGATAGTGGGATTCGAACCTACTATCTCCCGGATGTAAGCCCACAGCCACGCGCCTCTACGCGCACGGCCAACTCGCCCGTTGATATATATTATTATCACGGATCTCTCCTTTGATATCTCCCCAAACCGACTCAGTGTGATTGAGATCTGGATGATATGTTTCATATGTTCACTCATGGTATAAACACTTTCACGTGCCTAGCCTCGCAGTGGTCTCCCAGATTTTGAAGAGGACCTAGAAGCCATGCTCGTCACTTCAGTAATTTCAACTTAGCCCGCACGTAACAACACGCGCCACTTCAGAGAAGTTTTCACTTCAGCGCTAGCCTGGCGACTGGACCTGCTGTAGGAGTGGGGGGATGATAGCTCCCACCACTGCATGCGCAACCATTTCTCGCGCAGGACGCTTTCAACCAAAACGGACTATAACTTGAGAAGGCCGGATCTTCTGAGCGCATCTGAGCCACATATTATTGTAAATTGAAAAAAACAACAAACAAAAAAGACTGGCTTCTGCTCGCGCCTTAACATATGTGGAAATTATTGTGGTCATTTACAGATCGGATGAACACTGGAAACTGTATCAAAATGCTTTTACTATGTTTTTAATTATGTTGGAACAAGTTGGCTTCTGTCGATTTATTGGTAGAAGTTGAATGTTTTAGAAAGAGTGGTGGTGGTAGTAATTATTGTTTTAAGAGGAAGTACAACTGGGCAACAATTCTCTATTAACACTAATCAGAGGGAAAATGAAGGTACACGGCACTTCGAAAAATGAAGGTATCAGCCAAAGAAACACAAGGACCATGAAGGGCATGAAAATGAAAGACTCTCTAGCCCTCGGAAACATAATAGCGTTGGGGTAGGAAAAGAACAAGGGCTAAAGGAAGGGAGGTCGGATAGGATAGATGAAAGTGAGGAGCCTGGCACAAGTAAGTGGAAGTAATGGCAGAACTCAGCTAAGGGCAACGAGGTCCCCAACCCACACACCCAAGTTACGAGCCCCTGGGGTCCCTTTTAGTCACATATTACGACAGGCAGGGCATACCATGGATGTTATTTTACTGCCCCCACCCACAGGGGGATTTCAGAAAGAAGAAAGTATGAGAGTATAAAAATCATCACCCATTGAAAATCATTGAAAATGGACTCATAACACAAGGAGGGGGAAGAAACTGTCATACTGGTGCCTCGAAGTGCTACACCACAAAAACTGAAGTCTCAGAACAGCATGTGTAGTGCTAGAATAAGGTACTGCACTTCAGATGGCTTCAGATTCCACGCAGCGAGCAGAAGATAAGAAAGTACTACTGTATATACAATCGGTGTTGTTAGCAAGAAACCAACCGTGGATCTGAGCGTGGTAGCAGTGGCCCGCGAGGGAAGTCGCTGAGTCACTGTTCTCTTCTACCTCAGAGATGGTATTCTCGGTGTTAAAAAAGTTGTTTCTCATCTCCTACTTCATGGATGGAGAGAAGAAAACTATGGCACTTGGAAAACTATCTCACTCCTCATCCTGCCTAGTAAGCCTCGTTGTAGGACTGGCATTGGATTTTTACTTTTTCCCTGCAATCGCATAATTGTTAGTGGTGCTGTATGAGGATCCAACCAGTCTCCGGGCTGAAGACTTAACAGACAGACCGACAGATGGTGCTGGTGATTACTGTTTTAAGAGGAAGTACAACTAGGCAACCATCCTCTAAATAACACTAATCAGAAAGAAAATATGGAAGGGATCCGACACTTTGAAAAATGAAGGTATCAGCCAAAGAAAGAAAAGGGCCACGAACGGCATGAAAATGAAAGACTCCCCACCCCTCGGAAACCTAATAGCGTCGGGATCGGAAAAGAACAAGGGTTGACCAAGGGAGGTCGGATAGGATAGATGAAAGTGAGGAGTCTGGCACAAGTTAATGGAAGCAATGCCAGGACTCAGCTAAAGGCTTCGTGGTCGTCAACCCACGCTCCAATGTTCAGAGCCCTTGGGGCCGCTTTTAGTCGCCTCTTACGATAGGCAGGAGATACCGTGGGTGTTATTCTACCACCCCCACCCACAGGGGGGAGACAGACAGACAGACAGACAGACAAAACTTTCAGAAGTGATGGATATAGTCTCCTCATCGTGTATACTATCATCCCTCTCAAAACTGCGACAAAAAAAAAACCGAATGTACGAACATACAGTACATTCTTATAATTACGCGTATTTACTTAGCACAAGGCTTTTGTGTAGGTACAAAGTAACTTAATTTGTTTCCTCACCATAATTTAATGCACTGAATACTACGAGGCATAGGCACAATAAAAGTGTTAAAAGTTTAAATCTGTTTAGATACGCGTCCCTTCGCTAGTTGTAACCGAGAGCCGTGCAAGCAGCTCCTAGGCTGTGCGTTCCGTCAGAGCGCATACACTGCTCCTTTACCTGCCTTAGCCTGAGCGCTGCCGAATTGTGCCCGCCTTTGATCTTCACCATTCCAAGAACTTCTTCTTCTTCTTCTTCTTCTTCCACCGCTTTTCCCACATCGGTGGGGTTGCGGGTGCGAACTGTGTCGCAAATGTGGATTTCATCCTGTTTTACGGCCGGATGCCCTACCTGTCGCTAACCCATTATTGAAGGATGTCATTACTATTGCGTGTTTCTGTGGTGGTTGGTAGTGTGGTGTGTTGTCTGAACATGAAGAGGAAAGTGTTGGTACAAACACAAACACTCAGTCCCTGGGCCAGAAGAACTAATCAGACGCGATTAAAATTTCCGACCCGGCCGGGAATCGAACCCGGGACCCTCTGAACTGAGGGAATCAACGCTGACCATTCAGCCAATGAGTCGGACCATTCCGAGGACTGTATCAAATTAAATTAAGTCTAGCCAATACGATATGCCTTTATATCCCACACAGTATAAGTCCTCCTAATATAGTACTGCTGTGGTAGTAAAACATTTTTGCGTATATGCAACCAAGGGCCCCAGTTTTTCATTTTGAAAATATTGGATCCCTAGTTAATTGAGTGCTTATTTAATTACATTCAGTGTTTTCCATTATACTCAAACAATAATGCAAAGATGTGAAAAACTGAATTTGACTGTGAGGCAGTGAATGTAATTGGCATTAAAAGCGAAGACCAGCCACATAACTTTTTTCCTTAGCACCACGATGACCGTGAAGGACAAGCCTAGTGTGTTAATAATCTCGCATTCTTTTCTCTGCGGATAGTCTCGGATTAAACTCGTCTCGAGGCCGTGAAGGTTTCACAGTAATCTGTTTCCTTCATTTATATCAAGGCTTCATTCATTTTCGTACTTCATATTCTCTCTTCCTAGTTAACCTTACACATCAACTCTGCGCCAGCTCTGAGCGGATCTCTACTTGTGGAGGCATGACCCTGAGCTGAGTCTAGACCTGCTTTTATTTACTTATGCTGAGTTCTTCTAACTACGGCATTTGTACGGTTAGTGGTTGTATTTTAATGCACAAAGCAGTGGAGATTTCCAGACCCAAGGAGCAGCAACGAGTTTCAGAGATTGAAAGATTGAAAGGAAGTGAAGTATTAGGAAAAGTTAAAAAATGAGCAATTATCTTGGCCTCGTAAACTGAACAGAATACGATTCTCCAGGAACTTCAAGCTGCAGGCGTCCCAGTCCGTCGCGTCTTTCGGATCAAGAACTCCTCCGGCCCGACGTATATGGTCCGCATCCACCTTCCAACTGCCGAAGACGTCTAACGACTTACCAATGGAGCCTACATCTATCGCCATCGTCATAAAGTTGAGCCCTCTCTCTCCCCATCTCGAACTATTCGCCAACATTTCAACCCACTATATCGCCACCCCCGGCCAGCCCCTCCTTTTCAACCTAGTACACCCGTCTGCCCACGACTTTTTACACCTAGTTTCTTCCCCCAACCACCTCCAACGCTAGATATCATCTGACATCTCATCACTTCCCTCAACAATATCACAACAATTCTGCACCTCCTTCCATTCCATCTCCACCCAGCTACATTCAATTAAACTTCACTCTTAACGCACAACTCCTATCATTCTCATCTCCCAAGCTAAGACGACCTACCGTTACTTCCCTATGACTTTTCACATCGTTATACTCACCTTCTTATTCTATCCCACCTTCTAATTTTTCCATTCTCCCGGCCCGAGCGAGAGCGTCACTCTCTAGGGGGCCCGCCCCGCCCTTCAGGTGGGGAATGAAAACGAGAAAGTAGTAGTAGTAGTGAACAGAATCAGAGTCGGCAAAAACAGACAGGTGACTGGGAGACAAAACATGATTCCCGAGGGTCGTAAACCTCCCTGGGTCAACAATCTATAACATATAATTTTTTTTTCTGTACATTTCGAATTGTTCCCAATACTTAGTTTTCACAATTACAGTTTGCTTTATGTCGCACTGACACAAATGGGTCTTATGGCGACGATGGGATAGGAAAGGGCTAGGAGCGGGGAGGAAGCGGCTGTGGTCTTAATTAAGGTACAGCTCAGCATTTGCTTGGTGTGAAAATGGGAGGCCACGACTTTTTAAATTCTGTATGGAAGTAATAAAGAAAATGTAGTTCTATTGCGGTGTTATTCTATCATGTTAAAGAAAGATCTACTACATATCCTTTACAAATAATGTAAGTATGGTTACAAGAGACCTTTTTTCAATCAACTTCGTCCTGAAGGGCCATTGAAGTTGGCCATTGAAGGATTATTTCATAAACTGATTCTGTGTGGACATCATGTAGGAGTTAAGCTCGCAGTTTCTGAATATCTACCATCTTTGACTTACTTATGGGATCATTTCCAATTTTATAACATTCCGATATTTATGCATGCTTTTTTGTAATTTTCGCAAGCTCTGAACCAGAGAGTACAAAATACCTGCTTTCATTTTCACCGATTTTTCTTTTCTCCCACGTGTAACATTATAACGTTCCATTAGACGCGGGAGATGAAGATCTTATTCGTCCATCCTTTCTAGGTCGTGCAATGTAGTGAGAATGTCAAATTGACCATTTTAAGACAATTTGAAATAACATTTATGCAGCTAGCAGTCACATACGTGACTAATAATTCCCTCAGCCACAATTTGTCTTCCAGAACTATGCATGTACGCTTCTTCCATCACATTTTTCTTAGATACACCACAGCTTCCAGGTTTCAGGAATCCGTTTTCTCTTCTTAACTGTTTCAAGTTATGGCTCATGATGTTCTTTTACATCGAGTGTATACATCCTGGCAACAGAAATAATTCTTAATATATTTATATATTTACGGTTTAAAGAACTGACGCTCGTCATTATCCAACAGGGAATTAATGTGTGTGGGAATTATTAGACGCTTTTAAAAACAGTGCCTCTGATATTGTGGCAAGACGACCAACCAGATTTACGCTGCGCACGTATTCGGCCGTGGTTTACACAACATTCTTTCAAGTCAGCTCTGCTCGTATTTAGTTCTTTTCACCGCTAGCTCTGTAATAACGATCGAACGACTTGGCTGTGCGGTTAGGGGCGCGCTGCTGTGAACTTGTGGTCGGAATGTAGTGGGTTCGAACCCCACTGTCGGCAGCACTGAAGATGGTTTACCGTGGTTTCACGTTTTCACACCAGGCTTAATTAAGGTTTAATTAATGCCACGGCCGTTTCCTTCCCACTCCTAGGTCTTTCCTATCCTATCGTCGCCATAAGACCTGCCTGTGTCGGTGCGACGTAAAGCCAATTGTAACAAAAGAAATGCAATAAAAACATCTGTAGGAACAGTTATCAATTCTTCCTATTTCTAGCCATAGTAAATTCCTTTTTACCACCAATCGATGAGGCTACCCTTAAGACACTGGCACGGATTGTAAACTAGGCTATAATTGATTTCATTAGTATGCAGTAGCGTAGCAATATTAAGGGGACGAAAAGAGCGAATGTCATATTTCTCCTTTAATATTAGCTGTATCAAATAAAACACGAATTAAAACTTGCGTAAAACATAATTTCCGATATTTTATATTTCATAGGTTTTTATACTTCGAGGAATAATAACGGAGATGTTCGTGTTTAATAAATTGTTCACTAACTTCCAGAAGTAATGGTCTTATCCAAAAGATAAAAAGAATATTACAGAACATTTTGTTTCCAATCTTTTATATCTGATAATTGTTTTCGTACGTGCTATAACAATGAAGGGATTCACGCATTTAGTGTTTATCAAGTCCTTCAACGGGGAGCATCGCTGGCGTGAAAATATTGTTAAGTCATAAAGTTAACGAACTAATTGGCGATGGAGGCGATTATTGTCTTTGTTGTTTTTATAAGCTGCAAAATGCGTGGCCATTGCCTCTATTGATCAGGAAGATAATGATGTCTGTAAACGTGAAGGAAAATTACTCGAATGAAGAAGGGATCATAAAAGGGGGAGTTGAAAGTCAAGGACTCGAATGTTATATCACCAAGCCACAAGGTAAAAATAAAATAAATAAAAACATGTATTGAACTTCAGTACAATGTCCCAAGTCACTGCCTTCGTGACGTACGGGCCGCACTGTAGCTCCGATGACGTCACGCAAAGAAGTGAACTGTTCCCTCCGTCCGAACCACACAATGCAAAGAAATTATATGTCTGTGCATTGTAGTTACGAAATATTCACTGATGTTGTATTGATATAACAGATGAGGTCATTAACATATGTATATTTCGTAAGTGAGGTCCATGTAATTTTAAGAGAAGTAGGTTTACTGTAAAGTGTGATTTACGCGGTCAAAGCATAACGATCGTCAATGTACCAATGTAAATAATATGGAGACAGCGAATTTACAATGTGGTAATAATATAACCTGAATGTTAAACAATGTATAACACAGAACATCATTTTTTTCTTCTTATTAGCGTCAACGCACGCCACACAAACTTCGCGACAAAAGTTGCACCAATCGACGATAGTAGCGTTAGAAAGACCCAGTTAGAGCTTGATAATAGGCCCCAATGGTTTAGGTAAGATACACCAAAGGAACGCAAAACAAACTATTTGGTACAAGTTCAATACAGAGTCACCAAAGAAAGTATTTTTTCGAGCACTGGCATACCAACCACATTCCCGACACCCTTGTACTCGCCGACGACATGAAAAAGCTACATGATTGAGCTTCTTATTCATAATAATTTAACCTCTCGGCCACAATTTTCACATACTCTGCTATTTGAAAGCAAATCGTGACGTAGATACAATTACACTAAATCATTGAAGTTGTTCTTGTAATTATATGACAAACTGGTAACATTAATGACGCACCCACCGCACGATTCCACGTCAATAGAATTACATACGTATTCTGTATCAACAATGGAGTACGGCTCCATGGCTAAATGGTTAGCGTGCTGGCCTTTGGTCACAGTGGTCTCGGGCTCCATACCCGGCAGGGTCAGGAATTTAAACCATCATTGGTTAATTTCGCTGGCACGGGGGCTGGGTGTATGTGTCGTCTTCATCATCATTTAATCCTCATCACGACGCGCAGGTAGCCTGCGGAGGTCAAATCAGAAGACCTGCACCCGGCAAGCCGAACTTGTCCTCGGACACTCTCGGCACTAAAAGCCATACGCCATTTCATCAACAATGGACAGATGCACTACTGCCTAGATCTGGAGGCGCTATGTACCAAGAAAAACGTAGTAGGCTTTGCTACTATCAATCGTTTCATCTTCTGACCACTAACCCACATAGTATGTCATGGTGTAGTAAGGTGAGAAAGAAGGTAATTTTGGTCCAGGGCTCACTACCCTAACGAATCCAGAGCAATGGTCTTGTCCAGGCCCTACCCTAACCAGTGCAGACCAATGGTGTTTGCTGAGTAAACTAGAAGCCTAAGGCCGCCTGGCGGCTCTAACCTGGGGGCTTACGCCCCCAGACCCTCTTTGCTTGTTGTCATATCACTGGTTTTGTCCAGACCTTACCTTAAATATCCAGAACAATGGTCTTTACCAGCTCCTACCCCAACGAATCCAGATCAATGGTCTTGTCCAGGCCCTAACCAGTGCAGACCAATGGTGTTTGTTGAGGTAAGTAGAGGCCTAAGGCCGCTTCGCGGGTCTAACCTGGGGGCTTACGCCCCAGACCCGCTTTGCTTGTCGTCATATCACTGGTTTCGTCCAGACCCTAACCTATCCAGACCAATGGTCTTGTCCAGCTCCTACCCTAACGAATCGAGACCAATGGTCTTGTCCAGGCCCTGCCCTAACCAGTGCAGACCAATGGTATTTGCTGAGGTAAGTAGAGGCCTAAAGCCGCCTCAAATCACTGATTTTGCCCAGACCCTACCCTAACCTATCCAGACCAATGGTCTTGTCCAGCTTAGCACACATCATAGCTAGACTCAGGTAAAAAAACCTAAGTTCGCCATTGCAGACACAACAACAGCACAGGTTGCTCGGTGCCCCTGGAGGAGCTTTACTCTGATCAACCCCCGCCCCCTCGGAATAAAGTGACCTACAGGAGTTGGCCAAGGGAGGTTATACACAACAGCTTAGCATACATCATACCTAGGCTCAGCTAATGACCCCTAGTTCGCTAACACTTGCTCTTCCAAGTCAGGTATCCCTTTTAGTAGCCTCTTTCGACAGTATTCCATAAGATAACGACATCCTATTTTCTGAAGGTGTCCGAGGACGTAGCGCGTAGCTAGAGGTAGATTGCGCGTGGCGGCCATCTTTTGCGGTAGCCCTAGAGGTAGATTGCGCGTGGCGGCCATCTTGCGCGGTAGCCCTAGAGGTAGATTGCGCGCGGCGGCCATCTTGCGCGGTAGCCCTAGAGGTAGATTGCGCGCGGCGGCCATCTTGCGCATTAGCCCCTGGCCCAGAGTCCCCTTTTTATCACTACTAAGTAGAGGCCTAAAGCCGCCTCAAATCACTGATTTTGCCCAGACCCTACCCTAACCTATCCAGACCAATGGTCTTGTCCAGCTTAGCACACATCATAGCTAGACTCAGGTAAAAAAACCTAAGTTCGCCATTGCAGACACAACAACAGCACAGGTTGCTCGGTGCCCCTGGAGGAGCTTTACTCTGATCAACCCCCGCCCCCTCGGAATAAAGTGACCTACAGGAGTTGGCCAAGGGAGGTTATACACAACAGCTTAGCATACATCATACCTAGGCTCAGCTAATGACCCCTAGTTCGCTAACACTTGCTCTTCCAAGTCAGGTATCCCTTTTAGTAGCCTCTTTCGACAGTATTCCATAAGATAACGACATCCTATTTTCTGAAGGTGTCCGAGGACGTAGCGCGTAGCTAGAGGTAGATTGCGCGTGGCGGCCATCTTGCGCGGCAGCCCTAGAGGTAGATTGCGCGTGGCGGCCATCTTGCGCGGTAGCCCTAGAGGTAGATTGCGCGCGGCGGCCATCTTGCGCATTAGCCCCTGGCCCAGAGTCCCCTTTTTATCACTACTACTCCTACCCTAACGAATCCAGACCGATGGTCTTTTCCAGGTCTTACGCTAACTAGTGCATACCAATGGTGTTTCATCAGGTAACTAGAGGTCTAAGGCCGCTTCACCTTTGCTTGTCCTCTTCTCACTGGTCCGCGGCTTTGCTCACTGATGGTCTAGTTCCTAAGCAGATTACGTGGTAGCGTTGTGCTTCGCTCGATCACGTCGTCTGCGAGTTATGTGCGAGAAATAAACGTAGGACAGTCATACCGCGCGTAGATATTGCCGATGCATGCGGTAACCATGGTACTAATGTTGCGTGAACACCACTGAAGTTTTAATATTGCGAAATTTCACACTTATTTAAACTCGCAACTCGTAATATTTTCACAAAAGCGTGCTATACGGTAACAATGCAATGAATACATTTCACAAGTGGTATTAGTTCTCTTTATTGTATATTACTCATCACGTGGATGTAATTTACAGAACAAGCATGCAATATAGAATACTCAAAAATAAAGGTCTGCCTTTCAATAGCCACAATTATCCAAAAATTCCTCCCAGTCTTCGTGTATTACATTGACAATTGCAACTCGTAGTTTAGATCCCTCAATCATTCAGCTGATGGGTTTGGTGCACTTTCAACAGTACGGCCTGTATATTACGACGGCAGTGCCCAAGCACCGTATCAATAATAAGTCCCAGGGCAAGATCTTAATTTCATTTTCAATCTCTGGTTTTATTATTCGACAAGAACAACAGTAAGTCCCCAAAGAACATATATAAAACAAAAGCACACAGAAAGGCCTAAAGAGCATACATATCATTACTTCCCCCCCCCCCCCACTAGTAAGGGATACGCACAATTCCACAAAAGAATAGTAGATTACCTAACACCTAAGACTGCTTAGTTTACTTTAAATGTGTACAATAAATATACAGTACATTGTGCTAGTTACTTAGGCTAAGAATCTAGGTCAGAGTGTGAACCGACGAGGCGGCTTCACCACTCTGCCCGGCCTGGTGACATAATCACCACCTGATTTCATAATCGCCCGCTCTTCCCCATCACCACTAGGCTGCTGATCGCAGTTAGCGTTGATGGACTCCATGTGAGGACTCTGTACCTCTTGACTGCTCTTAGGCCCCAAAAAGGACTCTTCTGAAAAAATCAGAAGTAGCAGGACTAGACATTTTAAGAGCACTTCGCTTTAACTGGTTAACATGCTCTCTACGTGTCGCCTGCCGACCGAACAAATCCACCGCAGCAGAGTAAACTCTCGAACCCAACCTACACAGTATTCTTCCTGGAACCTATTTCTGATAAACTTTTAATTTTTTCCACCAAAACCTTCTCACCAGCCTCGAAAATCCTACAGCAGAAACGATAATCGTCTTTTGACTTCGAACTTCCGAACGATACTTTACGCGATGAATTATTAATAACTGGGTTGATGGCAGTCAGAGCATTCCGTGGCTGGTACAGCAAGACTTTGGCCATAGGTGATACTCCTGTGACTGACGAGGGTGAAGATTGTAATGGAATAAACAGTCCGCCAGACGTTGGTCGGCGGATAAGTTTTTATTTCTAGGGGACATAATGGACTTGACAAGCATTTTCTTAAAGGTTTGGACAGATCATTCAGCCAAACCATTGCTTTGAGGGTTATATGGTGGACTGAACATTAATCTTATTGCTCTAACTCTACAGTATGTAGCAAGTTCTTGACTACTAAAAATAGGAGTATGTGAACCTAGCGAATACCTCCTCT
This sequence comes from Anabrus simplex, assembly GCF_040414725.1. Taxonomy (NCBI): domain Eukaryota; kingdom Metazoa; phylum Arthropoda; class Insecta; order Orthoptera; family Tettigoniidae; genus Anabrus; species Anabrus simplex. The sequence goes on along the minus strand of NC_090270.1, from coordinate 131,183,136 downwards.
AATTTGTCTAGTACCGGCTGAACTGCCGTAGACTTCGATGAAAAATATTCGATCCATTTAGATTATGAATCGGATAATAAAGAAACTTTACACCTTGTAATGCGAACAGGTTCATGTGGACTCACTCGAAGGGCCCTGGGGAATCCGACCAGGAAACTCTATCCTTTTTAGGGAAAAAGGAAAATCTCACACAACTGGTGCATTCTTTCTGTCTTCATTCAAACGCGGTCACCAGACATACGACCTTGCAAACATTTTAGTTCTGAAAATACCATTATGGTTCTGGTGCAAACTCTCCATGACCCGACTCCGGAGGGAACGAGGGACCACAACTCTATTCCCATATAGCGGACAACCCATCACTCACTGACAGGCTATGCCGCATCCTGTAATAGTGCCGTAAGTTGGACTCCCTTTTAGCATTATAATGAGACCCATTGGACTGCACACACTCTTCATTTAAAATCGGACCAGACTTAGTCGACTCCGCTACATCTCTGTATGTCAATACGGGGGTATTCAAATACATAAAGTACACTCAGGGACGTCAACGTTATCCCCCGAGGGTAAACGTGACATGAACTCAGCTTGAGAAATCTGTTTTTTTTTACACACGAATGAATAATTATAAGCCGATAAAAAGATGTTTGGCCGAAGACCTTCGAAGGCCCCTTTAAACAACAAGCATAATCATCATCATCATCATCATCATCATCATCATCATCATCATCATCATCATCAAAAAAGAGGATTGGAAGGGTCATATAACGTTAACAATTACTTCTCTGCTGGAAGAGTTTTACGTTTCTAAAAAACCAACTCGCAGTCTGTTGACCACACCCACGGCGAGTTTTTCCTTAACAGACTATATAATGGTTCTAGAATATCAGGACACATTGCTATAAATTGTCGATAATGACTGAGCATGGAGAAATATGTTTTGAGTTGAGTAACATTTTGTGGTCTGGGTGTGTTAATGATTTTCTCAACCTTACCCTGTGAAGGACTTCGACCATTTTCTGACAATTGGAATAAAAAAATAAAGAAACAACGAAAAACCACACTTTTCGATATTTATTTTTATGTTAATTTCATCCAGACGGACAACACCTTCAACAACACAGACATACACGCTTCTCTGTCAACAACAACTACAATTGCATCATCTAAAAGCCAACCACAATATTCTGAATACCACGCAAGACGTGGTCCATAATTCCTTGAAATTTTGCTGGCGGAGAGCTCAATCCCGTAACTAGCCTATTGTGTATAAATAAACAATTTGGTGTGTTTATAGTAAGTTATTTTCGGCTTTGTTCACCCACTTCCACCTGAAAATACGCGTTAGTTAAGTCAATTCAACAAAAGTAATTGTAGTTTGAAACTTTATTAAACAAATCCTCTGCTTTCGGCAGGGGGTGTTGGTCCGCCTGTATTTGAGGGTTGAATGTCGGTTTTAGATCTACGCAGATACGGACCTTCCCATTCTTTTTAGGAATGCACACAGTCGGGCTAGCCTATTCTGAAAATTGTATTTTGGTTATAACACGTTGCTTCTCTAACCTATCTAATTCTTGGACAACCTCAGTGCGAATTGCGTATGGCAACCTCATAGGCCCTGTGAAACACCGATACGGCGTTATTCTTTATCGATATGTTGGCTGTATATGACCTGACGGGTTTATCATTATTTGACAATCCGAAAGCATTCGGAAACCTCTTACTAAGATCCGCAGCTAAAGCCTGGGTAGAAATCCCCAGATTTGAAGAGACCTCCGAACAACCATCCTTAGGACTAATATGAGCAAACATACATCTCCAAGAAGGAAACAAAGAATCCAACCAATCACGCCCTGATATATCCCCACAGGGCAAATTGCATTGGGCACTGCAATATTTAATATGTACTCTTTATTGAGATTAGGCATAGAAACTCTTAGCTCAGGTCTTACCAGCGTGGGTGTTACCTGGTTATTGGCCGCATGTAACGAACCGAAAAATGGACCAAGGCTGACAGTACCAACTGATTTGTAAATGTAATCCTTAGCAGAATATAAAACACTACCCACGTCCAACATAAACTCAATTAAGGTAACCCATGAATGAAATTCAAAAGTCCTAAACTATCAAAGCTATATTTTTCAAATTTATACCAAAGATGTAATATGGTATCAGAGGACTGTTTATAAGTTTTCAATTCTGTAGCTTTAATGGTTCAGAAGATATGGTCAAATTACTTCATTTTTATGGGATGCCATAGAAAAAGTTCCTCGTATTGCAAATTTGATTTTTTCAACTCCATATTTTGTCAACATGTTCATCAAACATGCACTTTTTAAAATTGCTTTTGGTTTTAATGTGCTAATGATAGATAATCCACTAGAATGTGTTAAAATTTAGCATTCATAAATTTTTCCTTAAATATCAGCAACAAAATAGTAATTTGAAAAAGAATAATAGTAATTTTTTTCCCAGAAGAAAACTGTTCGCAATTTTAATTCACCATACATCTGTGAAGTAATGTAGCAAGTTTGAACTGCCTGTCTCAAAAACTGTAACGCAAGGGACATTTTATATGCAGGAAGGTACTGAAAATTAGAAGTATGAGAAAAGAGCAATTAAAGATCTGCATGCACTACTCACCCTAAAATCCTCCTGGTACATATGTGGGGCCCTCAAATTTCTTTTTCTGCTGCTCTCCTGATGCTTTAGCAATCTTCTTCTCCTTTCTCTGGTCCTTTCCACTGGTAGAACCTCGCTTCTTGCATTCAAACACAATGCAACGAAAATGTAAATGAAAACTAAGTGATGCATGGACTGAAGAAGTGGGCTCCGCGAGACATTTAAATCGCTGCAGGGACATTAAAATGACGGTTGCGGTTCGGCGATGCAATATTTCGATAGAAGAAGGCCTGGGGTATCTTATAACGTCAAAATCAAAATTTCATTTTTAAAATCGATTTTCACGAAAATTCACTCATGGGTTACCTTAGACCCATTGCCTAAGAGAGGCACAGAGACCGCACCTTGAAGCATTTAAAGTATTATACGAGCGGTTTACAAAAAAGTTTAATTTGATGCAATATGACCCTCCTTATGACAAGTAAAACATTTCCACCTTTTTGCATGGCAGTTGTCAGGAGTATGCTTTACAAAACACTGTCCACACCGCTTGATCTGTTGAGCAGGCGGAGATCCCGGCCTAGACCGCGTAGAAGACCAATTTCGACGTTGAACTGGACTGCAGAGTCCAGAGTTCTGACTGACTGGACTACTTGGGCGAGAACTTCGTCCACCTGGACTACCGTTGCAGCCACGGTCGCGGACTGGGCTGAAACCTCTTGTTCTGTAGACCTGACTACTGCTGCGCTGCGTCCATACGACTGAGCCAGATTCGGTAGACTGGAATACCTTTGAATTCTTGGCGGCAGCCTCGAAATCGACGCAATTTTTTATTGCTTATTCAAAAGTAGTTAACGTAGCAGGCTCTGATCATAAGAGATTCTCTTCAAATTATCGTATGTCGTATCGTACCGTAGTCCGTTTACCCTCCAGGGTTGGCTTTTCCCTCGGACTCAGCGAGGGATCCCACCTCTACCGCCTCAAGGGCAGTGTCCCGGAGCTTGAGACTTTCGGTCGGGGTATACAACTGGGGAGGTGGACGAGTACCTCGCCCAGGCGGCCTCACCTGCTATGTTGAACAGGGGCCTTGTGAGGGGGTGGGAAGACTGGAAGGGATAGACAAGGAAGAGGGAAAGAAGCGGCCGTGGCCTTAAGTTAGGTACCATCCCGGCATTTGCCTGGGGGAGAAGTGGGAAACCACGGAAAACCACTTCCAGGATGGCTGAGGAGGGAATCGAACCCCCCTCTACTCAGTTGACCTCCCGAGGCTGAGTGGACCCCGTTCCAGCCTTCGTACCACTTTTCAAATTTCGTGGCAGAGCCGGGAATCGAACCCGGACTTCCTGGGGTGGCAGCTAATCACACTAACCACTACACCACAGAGGCGGACTCTCTTCAAATTATACAGTTGCATTTATACTTAAAATCGTAATCTCCTTACTATGAATTTTCCAGAAAAGATATTATTTCATTATATTCATTACATACTGTATGTTGAGTCTCCGTGGCTCAGGTGGCAGCGCACCTGCCCCTCACCGCTGGGTTCCGTGGTTCAAATCCCGGTCACTCCATGTGAGATTTGTGTTGGACAAAGTGGAGGCAGGACAGGTTTTTTCTGGTTTTCCCTGCCATCTATAATTCCAGAAACACTCTTCAATATAATTTAATTTCATCTGTCATTCATTAATCATTGCCCCAGAGTAGTGCGCCAGGCTTCGGCAGCCGGCACAATTCCTATCCTCGCCGCTAGATGGGGGCTTCATTCCTGACCCGGTCAAATGACTGAAAACAGCCTGTGGATTTTCATTTTCACATACTGTATGTTATATATTCCGGATCTTTATGGTTACCCTCACTGGAGGACGGATGATTTACTACTACTTCTAAACGTTATAACCTTCATCATATTGCCTAAGTCACTGGATTATAGAACTTCCAAGCAGAGCAAGTGGCTGCATGGTTGGGATTACGTCGCTTCAGTTTGCATTCGGGAGATAGTTGGTTCGAATCCCACTGTCGGCAGGCCTGAAGATGGTTTCCCGTGGTTTCACACCAAGTAAATGCTGGGACTGTACCTTAATGAAGGAAACGATGGCTTCCTTCCCACTCCTAGCCGATTTATATCCCATCGTCGCCAAGATCTAAGTGTATCGGTGCGACGTATAGCAAAATTGAAAAAATAAACGAACCTTTCCTCCGCATTCCTATCCCTTTCCTATCCTATCTTCGCCATAAAACCTACCTGTGTCTCTGCGACGTATAAAAATCACCCTCTTTCAATGTTGTGCCCTGTGGGCAGTCTGCCTACTAATTTGGACATTCCTGTTGTGCTGTTCTCTAGCAGCGAAAGCATAATTCTTCTGTATGGTTCCTATGGCTGAGTTAATTTCATCCGGTGACGCTGTGTGTGCCACTAGAAATCTCGTTACCTAGCATATGATTTGACACTTCGCATTTTGCTGGAATTTACGAAGTAGTGACACTCGCAGGAGATTGGGCATGTGAAAATGGGATATGGGTGCGGTCAGGTAGAGCTGTTGCCGATGTGTAGTGAGCATTTGACGGGCATCCAGTTGGGAGTGGTGTTGTGTGGCGTTGAAGTGAAGAGTGTCAATTTCACCTATCTAAAGCATGTTTTCAAAAGGCGATGAGCGTTCGTGTATTAAAATCGAGGTTGCCCGTGACAAAAATGCATCAGAATGTCATCGAGGTGTATGTGAAACCTGTGGCGAGAATGCATTACCGTATAGAATGGTTGCACGACGGGTCAAGGCGTTTCGTGCGGGTCGAAATGAGACTGCGGATTTGCACCACACAGGTCGGTCGTCCATTCCTCAAGATTAGATTGGCATCGTGGGTGGTCTTTTTTCCGTAGACCATCGAGGGACTGTCCGGGAATGATCCGTAGAAGTTGGTCTCAGTCATCAAACGGTGTGGCAGATACTGACGAAATGTTTTAACATGAGGAAAATGTGCCCCGTTTTGTTCGAAATCAACTCACCGACGTTCAGAAATGGCACCGGTATGCACTGGTTGGCATCCACCTGGACAGATACCGCAACGAAGGAGACGCATTTCTGCAGCGTATTGTCGCCATTGGTGAGATGTGAGCACGAGCCTACGAGCCTGAATTAAAGAGCCAATCGAATGAGTGGCGTCACCCAGATTCACCACGGCCACAGAAGTTTTGACAGGAACCCAATCAGGTGAAGTTTATGCTGATTGTGGCATAAGACTACGAGGATGTTATTCTTACGCATGCTGTGCCTCAGGGACAACCCGTCAACAATGACGATTTCCGGAGTGATATCTGTGTCCGGCTATGCGGTACAAACGTCCACGTTTGTTGCGAGACGTTCGCTCTATCGTGTTGCATGAAAACGCAGGTTGTCATGTCGGTGCGTTGTCATGTCGCAAACAATGTCAAGCTCTTATTGCAACGGTTGCATTGGAAGGTCTTGGAACACCCTCCGTACTCACCAGACATGAATCCTTGTCACTTCGAAATCTTTCCGAAGTTGAAGGAAACCCTCCTATGCCGCCGATTTCCTGATTTGGCGCCCGACTCATTGGCTGAACGGTCGGCGTACTGGCCTTCGGTTCAGAGGGTCCCGGGTTCGATTCCCGGCCGGGTCGGGGATTTTAACCTTAATTGGTTAATTCCAATGGCACGGGGGCTGGGTGTGTGTGTGTTGTCTTCATCATCACTTCATCCTCATCACGACGCGCAGGTCGCCTACGGGAGTCAAACAGAAAGACCTGCACCTGGCGAGCCGAAGCCGTCCTGGGATATCCCGGCGCTAAAAGCCATACGACATTTCATTTCATTTTCCTGATGTGGCATCTGTACTCCGCCCAGTACGGCGCTCCGTTGCTTTCATCAACACGGAACGCCTGGCCAACGGTTTCCCGACATTTGGCAAACAGTCTTTGCGGGTTATAACTTTGAAGGAATGTAATGTAATTGTAAATGTTAGTTCATTAAATATTGCGTTCTATCAATATTACCACTTGTTTATTTACAGCCATCCTATTATTTCTTGCTTCTCTTGGCCCTTTCAGCACACATCGTTCAATTGTGGCTGCTGTAGTTCTTGATCCCGTATCACTACGATCTTCTTCTTCGTTTTTAGAAGTTGCTTTACGTGTTATGATAAGTCTTATGTCGACGATGAAATAGGAAAGGGCTTGGAGTGGGAAGGAAGCGGCCGTGACCTTAATTGAAGTACATCTCCAGCATTTGCCTTGTGCAAAATGGGAAACCACGGAAAACCATTTTCAGAGCTGCCGACAGTGGAGTTCGATCCCACTATCTCCCGAATGCAAGCTCATTGTGCACCCCTAATCTCACGACCAGCTCGCTCGGTCGATCTTCTTCTTTCTTCTCTTTATACTTTAGAATATTCGCAAGTAATGAGTTACAGTACTTTAGAATAGCATAGTGGATAGCCCATAGGCTACAGAACCTCACTAACTGTAACCTGTAGCTTATTAGGATGGAACTAATTTATAATAATAATATTTGGTACTGATGCTACGTTACGTTAAAATTCAGGCACAGCACCATGAAATATCAACAGATAAAAATGTCCTACAATTATGAGATAGCGGTATTTTTTTTGTGAAGATCACGGTTAATATAATATATTTGACTTGCATGAAATCTTGTCGAATTCTGGCGTCTGTATAGTTTGGTTATGATGGTTATTGCTACAAGTAAGGGATTTGAGAATCAGGCCTTGTTAATTATCTCTCAACATATGTCCAAGTAGTATCTGTCCTGATGTGCGTATTTGTAATTCATTAAGAGCTAGACTGTTGGGTGGAAGCAACGATTGTCTAAATGTATTGTATTGTAATTATAGTCAGGAATGCACTCTCGTAGTCTAGAGGTTAGCGTAATAACTTGGCCCACTTGTTGGTCCGGGTTTAATCCCTAGCCCAGCCACGAATTTAAGACTGGTTGAAGGAAGCGAAACTGGATGTACACAGCCCCCAGTAACACAACTGAGTAGAGGAAAGGGTTTAAAACCCAATATCAGCCAACTACGTTTTGTGTTATATTCCACTTCACCTCCAGGTGAATACCGGGAGAGTATCTAACATTTAGACCACGGCTGCTTCTATCCACAGTCTAGCTCTTAATGAAGTACAAATACGCACATCATTGTTGATACTACTTGGACATACGTTGTCAGAATTAATAATAATCATGGCGTGTGGCCTCCGGACAGCCCTGGTGCAGGCTTTTCTATTTGACGCCTTATAGGCGACCTCCGCGTCTGTGAGGATGAGACCCTACCTAAGATGAAATCTAATGCCGAGCCATAGGAATTAACTAATGAAAGTTAAAATCTCCGACCCGAACGGGAATCGAACCCGGACCTCTTGAATCAAAGACCAGCATCCTAGCCATTTAGCTATGGAGCCGGACGTCAGACTTAATTAATAAGGCATGATTCTCAAGTCCCTTACTTATAGCAATAACCATGACAGCCAGGCTATACAGACGCTAGATTTCGAGAAGATTTCATGCAAGCCAATTAGATTATATTATTCGTGGTCTTCACAAAAAATACTGCTATCTCATTATTGTAGGACAAATTTTCGGTTGATATTCTCGTCCAAACATAGCAGAGAGGGAGGGAAGGAAAGAAAGAGAGAGAGAGTAGTGTACAATGTTCGAAACCTCTCAGCCTCAGATGACCAAAATGAACATAAGACGATGGCAACAACATTATTGCCAATAAATTTCACTATTAGAAGATCACCGACAACTGGTAGTTAAAAGGGGACTATGAACTCATTATTAAATCAGCTTTTCTGAGGAATCGTTCTTGTGATCATCCTTGCGTTACTCAGTTCACATTATTAGTCTGATGTCATTCTCAGACTGAACCACACCTAGCTCCCTCTTTGTATGGTAAAACATGATTCTACAAATTAATTATATCTTTGTTTTTCATTGTTTAGTTTATTGTTTTGTTCTTCATTGTCTAGGTACGCTCCAGCCATCGACTCAAGAACAATTTCTTCTGGTCATATGTTTTTCGCCTATATGTGCGTAAATGAATTAATTTGAACAGAGGTAGAGAAAATTCCTATGAGCTGTATCATAAGACAACACCGAGTGTGGAAATATTCAAGGTAATTCACACTCAGGATGTTTATTTAGTCACCTAACATAAATATGACATATGACTTAAGACTTCAACAATGCATTTGACTCTGTACACCATGAGTTGTTCCTGCACGAACTTTATTGCCTAGGTTTCTCCGACAGTACTCTGAGATGGATGGGAGCCTATTTGCACGGACGTCAACAACGTATTCTCAATCTAGGTACCTTTTCATCATGGCAACGTATAAACGTAGTTGCCCCACAAGGGTCAACCCTGGATCCTTTGCTATTTTCAGTCTTTATCAATGACCCATCTAAAAAACTGACACACTGTAAATAACATCACATTTACGCTGATGTACAACTGCACATCGACGTAAAACCAACAGACGTTTCAAGAACAATAAAACAAATAGCCTAAGCATGTATCTTTTTTTTTTTTTGCTTTACGTCGCACCGACACAGATAGGTCTTATGGCGACGATGGGACAGGGAAGGCTAGGAATGGGAAGGAAGCGGCCGTGGCCTTAATTAAAGTACAGCCCCAGCATTTGCCTGGTGTGAAAATGGGAAACCACGGAAAACCATTTTCAGGGCTGCCGACAGTGGGGTTCGAACCTACTATCTCCCGAATACTGGATACTGGTCGCACTTAAGCGACTGTAGCTATCGAGCTCGGTAAGCATGGATCTTGAAACAGTAAGCAACTAGTCTTCCCATCATGGACATCTACTAAACGCGGATAAATACCAGACTATAACAATTGCCCTTCTAAGACTCATTTGAACAACGAAAACATGTCCTTTTCTGAAATACGGTTTCAAAATCACCTTTTGCCTTTTTACCAGAGCGTTCAAAAATCTGGGGATAGACCTAACTATTGACCAGCAGCTCCCTTGGTCGGATCATACAATATCTGTATGTAGATGAGATTTTGACACGTTAACATAAATTAAATACTTTCAAATGTACTTTTCCTTTCAGTCTAAAGAAGAAACTAGAAGAAACCGTCGTTTCGACTACTGTGACGCAAAGATGCAAAAACAGAAGTCCGAGATAAACTACAAGAGGCACAGAATACCTGCATGAGATTGATGTGTAACTTGAAATTTTCTTGTCACTTTACCCTCTCTCGGTTGACTACACCTTGAGGACAAACGCACGTTACACACCTTGTCAACATTGCACCTAACCCTTAACCTACATTCTCCAGCCAACCTATATGAAAGATTTCACAGCTTTCTGAACAGCACGAGAAGAATACCAGAGCGCAGAACACGACACAGCTAGCTCTTCCTAAACATCTTCCACCTACAACAATTCGTTCGCTAGCATTCAACTTGTGGCCAGCCGTGAACGGAACTTGCTTCCGCAAGCAGTCAAAGGGATAGCAAACCACAGAAGCTTTGAAGAAGCGTGCTCAAAATATCTCCGTGGGATGTGCTCGTAGAGCGACAGCAGGTCTTCTTCTTCTTCTTCTTCTTGTTTTCCATTTCTTCTTCCTTTTAAAGTTTTTGTTATTGAAAGTAAATCGTAGAAGCTGTGATTCCTCACTTAAATAGTCCTTATTTCCCAAGTTTTTAATGTTCAATGATAAATGATTAATATTATCAATAATATTGGTATTGTTTCTGTTGATGTCTATATAGGCATTATTTTATTACAGTATTTATTTAGGAAGAGGCATGCCCTTTTATTTTGTATATTATGTAGTATATTAGATATTTTATGTACAGACCAATTAGTTTAATATTGTAGGGTAGGAATTCAGATTTCATGTTACTTGTGTATTTACAGTAATGGTAAGTGTAAGACAGGGTCAAGTGTCCTTAAATTTGCGAGGTAAAATGAGTCATTTATCTATCTATCTATCTATCTATCTATCTATCTATCTATCTATCTATCTATCTATCTATCTATCTATCTATCTATCTATCTATCTATCTATCTATCTATCTATGTTTGGAGATCACATAATGAATGCATCATAGTACTGTGAACCATCTCGTTTAATTTTCTGAAGGTTTCCAAAATATTTGTGAAAATATGTATTTATAGGTACTCTACCCTTCACCCTTCCAGCCTTTGAAATGTGGCACCGGCTTGAGACATCACAGGGTCGCTGACTGGGTACTACCCACAGAGACATCTTCGGATGTTATAAACTAACCTTAAAAATTATTAGGCAGGAAGGATAAAAGAGAATAAAAATAATTAAAATAAAAAGATCTGAATGAGAACCTTTACGAACACAGATTTATTGAAAGAAAATTCTAAACTTTGGCAAAGCAATATCCCTATACAAATCAACAAAATTTTCGGACCAAATATTTGTACATCACACTCTACATCATTCGATTCATCTAAATTCTGTTCAAATTTCATTATCATTTATTATGAGACACTCCTCACGCCTTCATTTGTTACGAATTCAACAATGTAAATTACCAAGATAATGTTTGTAAATTTTGTCAACTCCGACTATGAGGTATCAACAGCATGACTCATAAATTCAGATTTTCTTCCAAACACATTACTTAATTTGATTCCTATTACATCTCATTTATTTACCACCGTTACTCTACTCTAATACCTCCAATTTTAATTCAATTCATTTTCAATCATATCTGGTTAACACCATATTTCAAAATTATTAATAATAAGAAAAAAATGTTATTATAATTTACCATCATAACCTTCATTAACTCGTCAGAGTGACCTTTGAAACGTTAATATAAAACCAAAACTTCATCCATTTATTCTTTGAATCAATAAATCCGTATTTACTCTCCATACTTTCAAATTATTCCATCACTCTGTTATAAACCTTGTAATTACAATGATTAAATTATTAAATTATTTACTTTATGACAATCTTCCATTCTGAAATTTATGAAGCTATATGAAGTCATTAAATCGAACATTCGCCATATAGTTCGTGAACTCATCATTTCAATTAATTAAATTCATTAAATTTATTATTATCCACTAAATTCGAGGTTATCATGTCATTATAATCGTTACCTCTGAAATCATTAAATTATTCAATTAATTTGTAAAATCTGATAATCCTTAAATCCAAATTTGTTAAATCATTAAATTATTTGTCTCAATAATTTATAAAAATAATTCCTAATATTATTTAAGTCCGAAATTATCTGACTTTTTCTTTCTCAATAACATTCTCCACTCCTATAAGTACTGATAATATGGAACGCGCGCGCGAATCGAAAGTAACCCTGACATAAATAAATTAATTTACTCCACTAATTCATTTAAAATTATAAATATCCCGCACATACATAATCAGCTGTTTTCATAATACGTATAACATAGGGTAAACCGTATAGTAATTGGCCACCTTACAGTTATTGGCCAATACTGATTTAAAGTTCAATTACAAGGCAGTTGTAGCATTTAAAGTCTGATTTTTGTCACCAGATGGCAGACCTATCCTTTATTCTCCATGAGCATGGAACTTTTTCCCTCCATTATCTGCGAGAGTTCAAAATGGTGGCACTCAACTGGCACAGTGTTTAATATTGTGATATTTCTTGTGAATTTCTTTAGTGTCAGGACTTATTTGAAATATCTCTGATAGTGTTTTAATCCTGTCCTACACTCCAGGCAAGGTTACTGAGGTGAGTTAAGTTAATAACCAATGAGTTAATGTAATAATTTATAAGAATCATTGCAGTGTGTACCATTCACGTGGGTGGCCAATAACTGTAACTGAAAAAATTGCATTACATAGCTATTGGCCACCCCGGTCAATAGCTGTGTTTTGGGAGTCTATAAAAATCGTACTTTTTATGCGGTAGACAAGCTTCTTATATGATCAGAATATCAAATATCCTTGGTTTTTGTAATAAAAGCAACCTATACATTTAATGGCCACCCGGCCAATAACTGTTTTGGGTGTGGTCCATTACTGTAACAATTTTTGATTGGTACTTTGTAGGTAATTTTAAAAATGCCTAAACTTCCAAAATACGATCCTGCTGCTATGGAAGCAGCAATAGCGGAAATACACAATGATCCTGATAAATCTCTGAGAGCTGTGGCAAAAAATATGGCCTACCACGAACCAGTCTACAATTTAAATTGAAAAACCCTGCTCACAAGGATTCTTTTGGTCCATCGCCAGTTCTCACGAAGGAAGAGGAGAATACTTTAGTCAGGTTAGCCTAAGATGATTCAAAATGTGTAACATGTAGAGAGATACATAGTTTGCATTATTGTGATGGTTCCTAACAATGGAAAGGAAATTTAATATTTCTAGGTGGATTCTCGAAATGGCAAGGAAAGGTTTTCCGAGAAAGAGAGAAGACATAATTTCCAGCGTACAGAATTTTTTGACATTAAATCCACGGCCGAACCCTTTCAGGAACAACCGCCCAGGTGGGCTGGCAGAAGGTAATAATATATTCGTGGAACTTTTGATTAGTATCCATGAGTTCTCTTTCTTGTTTATAGGCTTTCCTGCGTCGTCATCCTCAAATAACAGAGCGAACAAGTGAGTCAGTAACAGCAGCAAGTTCACGTGTCTCGGAAAGTGATGTTAGGAAGTGGTTTTCCGAAGTAAAGGAGTATATTAAAGAGAAAAATCTTGAAGAGGCTATGAAAGACCCATCTAGAGTCTTCAACGGAGATGAAACAGGTTTCCAAATATGTCCCTCAACGGGTCGAGTGCTAGTGAAGAAGGGAGCAGAAACTGTATATTTGGTACAGGAGGGACCTTCTAAGGAGAACATAACTGTTATGTTCACCTTTTCGGCCAGTGGGAAAACATGTTGCCCAATGATTGTCTATCCCTATAAAAGAATTCCTGAAAAGATTTCGGAATCTGTTCCCAAGGAATGGGGAATCGCTCGAAGCGACAGTGGGTGGATGACTTACGAGGTATTTTTTGAATACATAGCAAATGTGTTTCACCCTTTTCTTGTGTCTGAAGGTATAACACTGCCAGTGGTATTGTTTGTTGACGGACATAAATCACACCTAACTTATCAATTAAGTGTCTTGTGCCGTGATTTACAGATTGAAATAATAGCACTGTATCCAAATGCTACCCGCATCTTACAACCTGCAGATGTTGCTGTGTTTCGGCCCCTGAAAGTATGCTGGCGAAAGGCAGTGTGTGATTGGTATTCTAATCATCCAGGTGAGGTTCTAAACAAATTGTCATTTGCTCCTCTGTTGAAGAAGGTAGTTGAGTCTGCTGCCAAACCTGAAACCCTGGCGAAAGGTTTTGAAGTATGTGGTATTTGTCCTTTAAATCCTGATGCAGTGGATTACTCCAAATGTCTGGGGAAATCTAATGTGACATCGGTCCCGAAGGAGCAGGGACAGATTCCCTGCAATGATGAAAATATCTCAAATGTAGTTATGAATTATGACACATTTTTCAGCATTGTAGGAGCTGAAAAAATTGAAACATTTAAGAAGAGCGATGGGACGGTTCTGCGAGAAAGCAGCGAAGATTTTCACTCTTTGTTCCGAATATGGAAATATTTCAAGAAAGAGAAGAACTTCAGGCGAATGTCAGGCGCTGAATCAAGCAGCGCAGCAAGTGGCATGATTCAGTGTAACAGCCACTCGTCCAATATGAAGGATATTGATTGCCAATCCACTAATGGGACTCCTGAGAGAAACGGGGCAGGAAATATCATTAGCAATGTGACCCCAAATAATGCCTCACAGAACAGCCAAATAAGAGCAGAAACTAGCAATATCTCCAGCAAGAGAATGTACACAGGAGAGGAGGAAAAGGGTTCAACCAGCACGACCACCTCAATAATCAAAAGAGCCCGTTTAGACCATATGGAAGAATTTCTTGCTTGGCCTGAAGCTCCTAAGCGTAAGGGAAAGAAGATCACAGACAGACAGCCATTTGCTGTGACATCAAAAAAATATCAAGACATGTTTCAGAAGAAGCGCTTTGCTAAACTTGCCGCAGAGGAAGAGAAAGAACAACGAAAAAGGAAACGTGCAGAACTGAAAGGAGAAAAGGAATGCAAGGAACGTGACAGATGCACAATTAAAAGGAAATTTATTTGGGAAAGGTGGAAATGAAGTATCGTGTTGCATTTGCCATGCCAAAGTCAAAAATGGGAGGAAAATACGTTGTGACGATTGCCGCAGTTCATTTCATGAAAAATGTGTACCTAACAACCACAAAAATCATATTCCCTGGCTGAGGACGAAGATGGGTTCCTTTGCCATATCTGCTACAATGTGAAATCAGCCATTGAAATTGAAGATTTCACTGACAATAGTGTGCATGATGATGATGAAGATGATGATGATGATGATGATGATGATGATGAAGTTGGTGAACTATATAACCTAGTAAAACGCAGAATTTAAGACTGTGTTCCAAGAAAAGTATGATACACTGTTATATAGGAGTTTCTAGATTGTTCAATAAACCCAAGATATAACGTCACCAGTAGAAGTATGGAGTGGCCAATTACTGTACCACATGTGGACAATTACTGTCAGAAGTGGCCAATAACTATACAATTTTACAAACTTATAAATTATTTAATGTATAAATTTGTAATATTATTTTATCACAAGAGTCTTAGTCCTTCTTGTATTAGAAATAAATAACAATGCCAAAAATCTGTTTTAAAAAATTATTTACTGCCATTCATGAATTTTATTGAATAACAAACTTCAAATGATCCTTAAGTGGCCAATAACTGTATGGTTTACCCTATGCCTACTCTATAGCAAGAAACCTACACTACTAATGTAATACACAACTTAATCTACACTGATTCTATAAACAATGTCACAAATACAATCAACCATACGTGAACTGAATTCACACATTAACAAGAAAAATACAACTGCAAATCAGAATTTGCATTGCTCAACACACAGTAGAACATATAACATTGAGACAAACACAACATCAGTCAACCAAATAATCACAGGGAAAAATCATCATTCATTGACCTTGGCCGGGCATCGAACTCCGACTCTCAGCATGGCATCATTACAGTAACCTATCATTGCACTCGCCACAATGAACTGTCACGAAGTATATCTATTATTTTTAATTTTAATGTGCTGTCCTAAATTCCTCAAAGCAGAACTATCTTATGAATGACTGTAAATTGTTTACTTGTAAGACCCTGCCAAAGCTGTCTGACTTCCTCTAATGCACAGCATGTCGGCACGGCGACTACTTTATCTCAAGCGCCTCGCTCATTTCATTAACACGGCATTTCAACTCGTCCGAACCCAATTAATAATTCTCTCTCTCCGCTCTAATGAACTCATATGTTTCCTCCAAATCATCTTTCGTATCCTTGCTTTCTGGGCGAATGGTAACCATTATATGTAACACTCTCAATGCATCTTATTTGTTCCATATCTCACGTGTTTCATTGTACATTCCTCACTCAACATTATTAAGAAACACGTATATCATTATGCCGGTACTTATTCATATATTGCGCTACACAATCTCATTAGTTCGACCCCTGCTGCTGGCATTTTGTGTCTTAAAGGCCCTACTTCGACACTGGACTAACTACATCTCGGATAAATTATACGATGAAACCTATTCCCTACAGCACATTTTTCGTCCACTGGTTAACAATACATATTACTTACTAATGACATACACTCTCAAATTTCACTGTAATGTGCCTATTCGTCACAAAAATAAATTGAATTACATTTTTTTTTGTAGCCTGATGATTTTTTGAACATATTGCGAATTTCTGACACAGATTTGTTAACTTTGTACCTCTTTTCTAGTTGTGAAGTCATTAATCTCTATTCTTGAAAATTGTTTAAGTAAGATATACATAGTGTTTCTGCAATTAGATTGCTAGCATTGCTTATTTTTAACTCTTGACAATTTTATGTCCGGACATGGCAAAGTGGTAATTGCTCGCTAACACATCAATTGCCGTAACTGCTGCGTCACAGGCATGATGAGGTTTATACTGTTTTTACAGTCATAATGAATGAAATATATATTTCAAGAATACGACCAGTTTTTTTATTATATCTAACATCATCTCTAAATAGTAAGGATCTTAACAGATACTAGGATTTCAGAATTTTATTCCACAGAAGAGTGATCTACTGACATGAGGCTGGCATATTGGTTCACGTGATCTTCTATAGTGATACGTGTGTGAAATATGGTTTTCCTTAGTGCGCGATCTTCTGATAAATACCAGCGTGTGTGTGTGTGAATATTTAAAGTGATTTAGGAGGCAATCAGTGTAAGGTATAGTCAAAGGGGAATAAATAGATTAGCCTAGCATGTTGCATGACAGCAAGATCGTCGAAAGGAATTTCATTGACCGAAAGATTCGAACCTTGGTTATTCCGGCAATGCCTTTCTCCATGACCATGTTCTTCATTCTTGCGGCTTTAATGAATTCACACGGCTTCACGCTTTAATACACTAAAATACACACAAACACATATATAAGTAACTTATTATAGCACATAAAACACTTATTTACACTAATAATGAATACTTTGTCTCTGCTCTTTTCACGAATTTAACACGCGGCACTGCAAAGCGTCCTTGCATCGATCTCGTTCCAGTCTTTCTACTTTGTCATAGTTAATATTGTAAAATCGCTTTCCCAAATTTTACCGGATTTTCGGTCGTCATTCAGTTGAAAATGTAGTCTATCGGACCCCGTCGTATCCTATCGACAATTAGTTAATGGACTAGGAAATGCTCAAGATTATTTGTCCGCGTTGACCACCTTGCGCTTTCCGTCCGAGCCGTTCAAATTTCCGTAGCAGAGTGAGAGTCTTGAGCGACACGCGTCTTCTTCCTGCACACGAGCTTCCGGGTATGGAGCTCGGGGAACCCCATCAACAGTGGTGTCATATCCCATCACGTATGTCTGCATTCATTTATTACAATAAATTATTAGAAATATGACGTCTTTAATTCTTCTCCACGGGATAGTTTAACATTGATTTCACATTGTCCCTTGGTGGATTTAATTAATTTTGGAGGTCATTCGTACGGCATCCATCTTTAATTTTCCCCCCATCGTTTCAAACTTGCTATGCTGCTATTCGCTGCTTGAAAGTGGTGCCAACTTAAAACTGGAGACCTTGATCACACACCTCACGGAATATTCCAGTACTTCCTATTGCGTCATCAAATGACCCTGACACGTGGAACTTAGCTCCAAGCTTGGACAAGCGAAATGGCGCCACACCTCCGGCCTATCATGAAACTGTAGTTCATTCCCTTATACTTTTCTGTAATTTATAATATTTTAAAGGCAATGCTATGAGCCAATTGGGCTCAGTACGTACCCATGTATGTATGTATGTATGTATGTATGTATGTATGTATGTATGTATATACCAGCAGCTTCGCCCGCAATGTATCATGTTGTTCATTGATATCCCCACGAATGTACTTGCACAGTTTCCAGGGAATGAAATAATACACATGAAATGTTCTGGTAATATAATATTATATAAACAAATACTTCAAAATTCGTCACAAAAATAAATTGAATTACATTTCTTTTTTTTGTAGCCTGATGATTTTTTTGAACTTATTGAGAATTTCTGACACAGATTTGTTAACTTTGTACCTCTTTTCTAGTTGTGAAGTCATTAATCTCTATTCTTGAAAATTGTTTAAGTAAGATATACATAGTGTTTCTGCAATTAGATTGCTAGCATTGCTTATTTTTAACTCTTGACAATTTTATGTCCGGACATGGCAAAGTGGTAATTGCTCGCTAACACATCAATTGCCGTAACTGCTGCGTCACAGGCATGATGAGGTTTATACTGTTTTTACAGTCATAATGAATGAAATATATATTTCAAGAATACGACCAGTTTTTTTATTATATCTAACATCATCTCTAAATAGTAAGGATCTTAACAGATACTAGGATTTCAGAATTTTATTCCACAGAAGAGTGATCTACTGACATGAGGCTGGCATATTTGAGCACCTTCAAATATCACCGGACTGAGCCGGATCGAGCCCACCATCTTGGGCTCATAAAGTCAGAGATTTACCATCTTAGCCATTCAGTACGACTCAAGGACTTGAAAGACTATTTCTGTTCACATACGAGTGGGTCTTATGGTTAAAATTGTGGACCCTTATTATTAGAATGGGAGATGTTTTTATTGCAAATGGAGAATACTGTACGTTATATGAAAGGGTGTCTGGTGTTTTTAACATTGTTATTATTTGCTTAAGGATCAACGGGAAGCCAAAAAACACCATCCGCTACGAAATTGACATTGTGATACTTTCTGACAATTTAGAGGGTCTTCAATTCCTTTTAAACAAAGAAAGCAAGGGATTTGGTCTTAAAATAACCATTATCAAGTAAGCTTCATGGTAATCATCAAGCAGATTTCCAGTTACATGATATATTAAGGACGGCATCAAGAATCATTTGATCAACACCTAAGAAGGTAAGGATGTTGAGTTTTATGCCAAAATGGGATAGAGGTTCTAATGAAGAGAATGCAAATAAGAAATGGAAGAGGATGAGACAGAGGATGGCGAACAGTGTTGTCCAGCTTCCAACTCCACAACTTCAGAGGCAGTTAGTACTCAAGAAAACATGGCTGAAATGCATGAGGAATCAGGATTGTATCCAGAAAGACCCTGGAGGATTGAAATCAAGAAATCCGCCATGGAAACTGAGTACAATATTGAATCAAACCGGATTAAATTTAGATCCAGCGTGGCGGGAAGATTGGACCACCTCAAAACCTGACCATCTAGGAGTGATAACAGATCCTGTCACACATCCATCTGGCTTCAATCTACGTAGGAGAACCTGGATTTCCCTTAACCTAATACGAAAAAATCGTGGAAGGTCAAAATTCTGGCTTCACAAGTGGAATAAAGTCGAGCATCCCTATTGTGAGAGCGGGAATACATTACAAACTACTATTATGTGGTAATGGAATGTCCGTTGTGTAAGAACAAGAGGAGCACAGATAAACAGAGCCACTGATGAAGGTATCAACTGGATGTGCCGCTCTGAAGATTTGCTGACTGTAGTTGTTGTCACTTTGGCTGTTTAAGCAAGGCTGTAATTATTCATGTATCCTTTTCTTTGCCACACGAAATAATAATAAAACAGCAATCAGAAAATTACCAACGCTGTTATCGCCATGGACGGAAACACTAATGAAAGAATGAAAGAATGTCACATTTATAGTATTCATAGTATCTAGGATGTTGGGTAACAAAAGAATGGGATCCTGATTTAGAAGCCAGAACCAAAATCGGCATTACAAGAAGTGTATTCCTAAAATTAAAACATCTTGCGAGTATCCATTAACTCTGATTCGAAACTCGTTGGCGTATCATGAATTGTCATTGATGCTTCCATACGGTGTCGAAGGATGGGCACTAAATACATCGTTCATGAACCAACTGTAGGCCTTTGAAATGTGAATTCATCCCAGAATATTGAAGATCCTAATAGGTAGACCAGGTCACCTACGAGGAAGTACTCCATCGTGCCTAGAAATAATGAGAAGTCCTATCCTTCGCACAACTAAGAATGCAGCCTATTTCCATCACTGTGTTCAGCCTGATGAAACTAATCATAGGAGGAAAAATAGAAGGTAAACTTGGAAGTGGGCAGAGACGATTATCCTCATCAAGGAACCTCCGACAGTGATTCCACATCCATGGCGGCACTTCTTATATGAGATACGTAAAATACAGGAACGAACGATTACATTCTTCGGACACATTTCAAGAATGAGCGACGACAGACTCACTAAAAAGATTTCAACCATTTTAACAAGATAAATAGGAAAGGAAACTTATTTGAAAAAATAGTTTATTAACACCAAGAAAGACCTGCAAGAAATGAACATCACGGAATAAGACATCCACGAGAGAACCACATTCAGAAACAAGATACAATCCTTTGAGGGGTTCCAGGAACCAGAAACAGCGACCAAGAAGGAACAACATTGGACGAATGAAAATAAAGAAGCTGCAAGCAAGAGAATAAATGAATACTAGCACTAAAGAAAACTGAAATCGTAAAGAGTGTTACTCTCAGTTCGTTCTTCAGCAATGACAGGGATTGGCCTGGAAACAGAATTTCAGTCGAATTCCATAGTTGGCCAAAATCAATTTTTAAAAACAATTCTTTGATTGCATTTCGGCTGGGTTTTTTTTTTTTTTTTTTTTTTTACATTTGTCAAAGTGATTCATTTGAAGTCCGAGTGGAACAGTGTTAAGATATCTCCTTATCCTGCTTTCTAACATGTTCTTACCAGATTAATCTATAGCACACGATGAAAACGAACAGGAGTGAAACCATTACTAATAGTCTGACCGATCAGATCAAAGAAAGCTTTCTACTAAAATGAAATGTCGTATAGCTTTTAGTGCCGGGATATCCCAGGACGGGTTCGGCTCGCCAGGTGCAGGTCTTTCTATTTGACTCCCGTAGGCGACCTGCGCGTCGTGATGAGGATGAAATGATGATGAAGACAACATATACACCCAGCACCCGTGCCATTGGAATTAACCAATTAAGGTTAAAATCCCCGATCCGGCCGGAAATCGAACCCGGGACCCTCTGAGCCAGTACGCTGACCGTTCAGCCAACGAGTCTGACAGCTTTCTACTGATATCGGAATACTCGATACTTTATTGGCAGTATGTTCCATTGTTACAAATTCATTTCTAATTACCGAGCTCGGCAGCTGCAGTTGCTAAAGTGTGGTCAGTATCTAGTATTCCTGAGATAGTGGGTTCGAACCCCACTGTCGGCATCCCAGAAAATGGTTTTCTGTGGTTGCCCATTTTCACACCAGGCAAATGCTGGGGCTGTACCTTAATTAAGGCCACGACCACTTCCTTCCCACTTCCTGTGCCATCGTCGCCGTAACATCTATCTGTGTCGGTGCGACGTAAAACATCTTGTATATATCTGTGGCTTGGTTCTAAAAGGGCTAATGTCATTTTTATCGAAATTGAGATACTAACTGATACAAACGCGTTTTATCCTGGCTCGCAACATGTTAAAAGTGCCAATGTCTCTGTTAAGTACTAAACGAACAGTTAACGTTTAATTAAATAAGCCCCTGCCAATAATGTTAGATTACCATTAAAGATTAGAGACCTGGCAATTTTGAAATAATACGATAGAAAAAATTAGCGTTTAATAAGGTGACTTCCACAAAGAAAGTATAAAGTTATTTAAAGTTAGTTGTTGTAAAAAAATAATTGGAAAACTATAAGCAAAACTTCAAATGCTCATAGCTCAAAAACAGGTTTTTTGACATTGGCCCTTTTAGAACCAATTTACTTTACGTTCATTGGACTAAATGTTGTCAATCGCTGAGTTGTTCAAATATACTAAAACAGGCAATCCAATAATATAAACCCAACCATGCCTGTTCCTACGATACTAGGAGTGAAGTTGTGCTACACTGTAGTGTTTACGGTGTGTGATATCTGCCATTACTGTCCGGAAGTGAACCGACGCGTGTGTTAATTGCTCTTCTGGGAGGAAAAGCAATTTCCTAATAGCCACCCACGTATTTGGCTTTAACACTTACATCAGTCTGTGCTATTACTGGCCTCCGACGCCACGTTTGTCATGCTAATGAAGGCGAGCACAATTAGAAATAACTTATATATAATCTTCTTCTTCTTCTTCTTCTTGCGTTACGGCCTCTGTAGGACCACGGACAGCTCCTTCATGGATTGCGTTTTCTTCTTGTCCTCCCAGAATCTCTTCATCCTTTCTCTTCTTCTCTCCCGCTCTTCTTCCGAGATATTCAGTATCCTCTTCTCTTGTCTACTCCACTGGTGACTCTCAATCCTTTTCCTGTACCCATCCCTATCATTGATCTCTGGCATATTAGTCGGTATGTAATACACACAAAAATTGTCTTTCTGTTTGTAATTTTTAAATATTAGCCTTGGTTTTTATGTTTGAAAGGACACATTTAACATATATTGGGTTCAGTTTGATTTTTATCTCTCTGTCTGTCCGTTTATCTATTTGTTACATCATCACGGGAAAAGGGATAGGTTGATTTTAATAAAATTTGGTATGAAAGCTTAGCATAAGTGTGAGCAATATCTTAGTTAGCCATATGCGGTTCACAGACATTCATGAAGGGGTGATATTCAGAGAAATTATAAAACTCTATTCATTTCTCTTACGGTTGGTTTTACAGGAAAATTGTTTATGACAATATTTATTTAGAATATTATTTACAAATATCTCTGGTGTAATAAAGAGTTTCGATGTTACAGGTCTTCACATGTAGTTGTTTTTTGACTGTGGTATTTGGACATTCAATGTAAAGGGACTCCTTCTTTCTCCTTTCGTTACGTTCCTTCTTGACATTTTCTCATTTCGATAGTCATCTTTACAATTTTCCTTGCTGATATGCAATGATGAGCAGGCGCCTTTTCGGCTTAAGATGATCATGACAAAAGCACCACTATCGCCAGTTAACACGACTAAATAATATTTCCATGTTAGCAATGTTCGGCGCTGACATACAGTAGGCCTAAGCAACAAAAATCTAAATGGTAGGGTAGAACTTTATTATTATTATTATTATTATTATTATTATTATTATTATTATTATTATTATTATTATTATTATTCTTTCTTCGTTATGCCCATTCATAGAGCGCGTTTGAACTTGTTAGTTGGTTTGATGGTTTGTGCCTTCTTATCCTCCCAAAATCTCTATTATTATTATTATTATTATTATTATTATTATTATTATTATTATTATTATTATTATTATTATTATTATTATTATTATTATTCTGGTTTCGTATAGGCCAGCTAAGGACCACGACATTCGACATTCAACTATTGCATTTTGGAATGGGCTTTGATGTTTGCCCAGTAGTTGCGCATCCTCAGGCTGTGTTGCTCCTTCCTCTCCTTTGTCCAAAGGGCGCCAGTCTTCTTTGTTGGTAGTCTGTCCCTGGAACTTCTTATGTTTAAGCATCTTCCTGAGTGCTGTACGATCCTTTAAGATTCCTTCTGTTATTCCCAGTTCCTGTAGATCTTTATCCACTTCCATCAACCATGGTGACTTGGTTTTTTGCCAGTAGCTGAGAATCCGGTTGGTCAACCTGGTAGGATGCATCCTGTAGACGTGCCCATAAAATGCTATTATTATTATTATTATTATTATTATTATTATTATTATTATTATTATCGCCTTACTTATAATTTCCTATCACAGTGAATGTGACAACACTGACCACGTGTTGACACTTCATTATCTTCAGGCCATGTAGCTGGGCAGCAGTGGTCTCAGCAGGCCAAGGCTCAAATGGGCTGTTTCGCCATGGCTTTGTTTTAGTGTTAACTCCATTTTAATTTAAAGTGTCTTCTTTAGTAAAATATATCGTATATGTAATTTACGCTTAATTCCGTAGGCAATGCTGCCTCTCATCTTCAGTGACTGCCACTCACTGTTTCCCAGACTTGTTACTCCGAGAAAGTTAGTAGGCCTACTTGTTACATAATTTCTAATGTATAAATGTGTCATGGTCCGGTTCTTGTGGTCTACACTATTTCTTACACAGTGACAAAGAGTGGGAGTGACGCATCGGTAGCTGAGTACCTATTGTTTTTATGACTTAGAAACTTCTTGCTAGCTCCAGGGTACTTCCACCGTGATCTGTTCCCAAGACCAGCTATTAAGGTCAATATTTTCGGAACACAAGTGATTAGGGCACCAGAGCACAGTCATTAGTCTACTTGCATTCCGTTTTTCTCTTTTCTTTTACTCCTGTTCTCGATAAATCTACGGAACTTAGTACCCAGTCAGATATTAGTACCGATATGCTGCTCTCAGTATTCTTTATGTGCGTGTATTGCAGACGGGGAGGGAATCATATTAGGTTCATTGATGCAGGGACGCTTGTAATTTCCTGTGAATATTGATATCGTTATCATAGCCCTGCGGCCTATACTTTTATGTGGAATCTGAACTTAAGGCACGTTATTTTCATTTCAGAAACCCCGTCCTCTATTTTATCTTTCCTATCCGAACTTCATTCATAAAAATACTTATTCTATTACAACCCAGACGAGGTCTAGAAATTTTCGTTAATTTCGTCTATTATGATACCTCAATATCTTTATCCGAAACCTTCTTTCTTCGAAGAGTCAGAATTCTTCCCCCTTTCTTCCATGATTAGTGTTAAGAGCAAATGATAGCCCCGTTATTTTACCCCTTGAAAGATCACACCTGTGGTGATGGTAGTACTAATTATTCTTAAGGGGAAGTATGATGATGGTGATGCTTGTTGTTTAAAGGGGACTAACATTTAACGTCATCGGCCCGAAGGGGAAGTAAAGCTGGGTAACAATCCTCTACTACTACTAATTTAAAGCGAAAGAGGTACGACGTTTCGAAGAATCTGTGTATTGGAAAAAGAAATAGCCGGCCCCGCGGTGTAGGGTAGCGTGCCTGCCTCTTACCCGGAGGCCCCGGGTTCGTTTCCCGGCCAGATCAGGGGTTTTTACCAGCATCTGAGGGCTTGTTTGAGGTCCACTCAGCCTACGTGATTACAGTTGAAGAGCTATCTGACGGTGAAATAGCGGCCCCGGTCTAGAAAGCAAAGAATAACAGCCGAGAGGATCCGTCGTGCTGACCACACGACACCTCGTAATCTGCAGGCCTTCGGGCTAAGCAGCGGTCACTTGGTAGGCCATTGTCCTTCGGGGCTGATGTACCATAGCAGGGTGGGGGGGGGGGTAAATGGAAGGGCAACGAAAAAGCGTGAAATGAAACTCCATTCTTCTTCGTCATCAGGTATATAGTCTTGTACCTACATTAGTTTGCCCTTGAAGTAAGTCTTCTTCGTTTAGCTTTGTCTTGAGCAGCACGTTTTGCCTCTTCACAGTTTCAAGATTCTGCGTTCTCAACGATATCTTAACGGAAGTCTCTCCTCATCTTCCTAGAGGGCGCTTGCCTGATATTTTACCTTAAGCCTATGGCCTCTCTTTTAAGTTGTCGCTACCTAATCTGATTCAGAAGCAGCCTCCTCTCTTGTGTACTATCTAACACTTCAGCATTTGGCACCCTCTTTGCCCAACTTACTTCCTGCAATAATATATAAAATTGATGCTATTGGTTTTATGTTACACATTTTTTTTGTCACAGAGATGTTCTTTTACATACAGGTACACCTACTGACTCGAAGCTGGCGTACTTGAGCACCTTAAAATACCATCGGACTGTTCCGGGATTGAACCCACCGATTTCATCAAAATTAAACTCCTTTGGCATCACAAATATAAAAACGTTGGGCTGAAAAAACAGGGTTGACCAAGTGAGGTCGTAGGAAAGATAAAAGCGAGGAGGCTGGTACAAGAAAGGCGAAGCAATGCTAGATTCATCTAGGGGATACATGGACACTACCCAGCGCCTCAAGTTGAGATGTGGTGGTGGTGATTATTGTTTTAAGGGGAAGTACAAGTAGGCAACCATCGTCTATTAATGCCAATCAGAGGGAAAAATGGAAGGGGTCTGACACTTCGAAAAATTAAGTTATTGGTCAAAGAAACACAAAGGCCACGACAGGCGTGAAAAAGAAAGACTCCCTAGACCTCAGAAACGTAATACCGTCGGGTTGACGCAGGGAAGTCGAATAGTACAGATGAAAGTGAGGAGCCTGGCACAAGTAAATGGAGGCAATGCCAGGACTCGGCTAAGTTCCCTATGATTGTCAAACCACACTCCCAAGTTAAGAACCCTTGGGGCCCCTTTTACGACAGGCAAGGGATACTGTGGCTGTTATTCTACCGCCCCCACCTTTAGGGGCTCCCAAGTTGATAGCCCTTGTAGGAGATCCCTTTAAATTCCCTGGATGTATTCTACTAACCGGGGACACCACCAGGGATTGAATTGGAAAGATAAAAATGGGTAGTATGGGACAAGTAACGATAAACAATGCCGGGCTCAGTTTAGAGGCCGTAGTCACCCCGCTATGTCTCACCCGTAGTGAGCCTCTGGAGAAAAACTGAATCGTAGCTTAAAGTCCACGGATTTCTATGTAGGAGCAAGGTGTTTATCACCTCTCACATGAAATATTTCTCTGAAATCGCTTGACTGTAAGAGCCGTGTTACCGCAACGTCTCCATTAAAATCCCATTAAATAAACAACGGCTTAGAGCAGAACATCCGCTGGCTATGGACGTTATTATCAAAAAATATTTACAAAACTAGTCTAATATCTATCTGCTAATGATTTTTGAAAATTGTGTTAGACCTTCAGGCATTCCATCACTAGTGTTCAACTGAAAAGAAGACCTGTCTAATGTCAGTACGCGCTCACCTTTCTCAAGGTCTTCGGTCAGCACACTGAGGTTCGATGTCCGGCCCAAACACTATCGTGCGTCTTTTGTGGAGCTCACATTGCTGTTGTGAGTGTCCGCACTAGAGTTCAATGTTCTTTACATTGTTCACACGCGCTTTTATGTGATTATAGGTGCTAGAACCACCGTTGTGAAAGAAACTTAGTTATTCCAGCCAGAATGTAAATAGTAGAGAAGCTAAGTTATTAATTGAATATGGCTCAGGTTCTGTACGCGGTACTAAGGTCGAGTAAGGTGAAGGGGTGTGATTCCTTAAAGAATGAAAGTATCTGCTAAAGATGAAAACTTCCTAGTTTTTTTTTTTTTTAAGGAGGAAGCCATACTTTCCAATGTCGACTCTATTAAATTTAACTTACAGGTTTCTCAGTCTGTCGAACACACAAGTTCAATATAGATATTACATTATAATGAACCTGTAAGTTCGCCTCTGTGGTGTAGTGGTTAGTGTGATTAGCTGCCACCCCCGGAGGCCCGGGTTCGATTCCCGGCCCTGCCACGAAATTTGAAAAGTGGTACGAGGGCTGGAACGGGGTCCACCCAGCCTCCGGAGGTCAACTGAGTAGAGGTGGGTTCGATTCCCACCTCAGCCATCCTGGAGGTGGTTTCCCGTGGTTTCCCACTTCTCCTCCAGGCAAATGCCGGGATGGTACCTAACTTAAGGTCACGGGCGCTCCCTTCCCTCTTCCAGTTTTCCCATCCCCCCGCAAGGCCGCTGTTCAGCATAGCAGGTGAGGCTGCCTGGGCGAGGTACTGATCATCCTTCCCAGTTGTATCCCCGACCCTGAGTCTGAAGCTCCAGGACACCGCCCTTGCGGCGATAGAGGTGGAATCCCTCGATGAGTCCGAGGGTAAAACCGACCCTGGAGGGTAAGCAGATAAAAAAGAAGAAGAAGAACGTACCTATAAAAACCACATTGTTAGACAAGGAATAAGATAGTGTTTAATATTGTGCGTTTTATATATTATCTATATATTAAAAGAGTTTACTAAAAACAGTTTTGGCAAATCCGTCCGTCTGTTCTACTGAACCAATTTGCTTCATTTTTGGTTTATTCCCTCCGGAATTACCTGCCGGTGACTCATGAGACTTTGATAGGTCTCTAAGATCAGCCAACTTTGAATAATCATAAAAATCAGATCATTAAATGATCACTCCAATAATCGCAGGCGAAGCCTTACCCTAACCCGCAATACATTCTGTACTTAGCAGGTTGCTAAGGGACTAACACATTCATTAATATTCTGATATGTGATTTTCATCCTTAGTAATGTCATTGCATGCAGCTCAAATCAGAGAGTGTACACTACCTCTGATCACGGAAGAATACTATTCCCTGCTAGATATTATTTTGATTCTCTAACCTTTCCTGGCTACCAAATATATTCAGCAGACGGGCAGAGTGTTCCTAATAACTTACAGCCGTGCGGTTAGCAGCGCGCAGCTGTGAGTTTGCATCCGGGAGATAGTGGGTTCGAGCCCCACTGTCGGCAGCCCTGAAGATGGTTTTCCGTGGTTTCCCATGTTTACACCAGGCGAATGCTGGGCCTGTTCCTTAATTAAATCCACGGCCGATTCCTTCCCACTCCTAAACCTTTCATATCCCATCGTCGCCATAAGACCTACTGTATCAGTGCGTCGTAAAGCAAGTTGAAAAAGAAAACTTACATGCTGCTAAGAGAAAAAGTCTACGTACAAACAGACCCCATCATGACATACGCCTTAGACATTACCTAGGTACACTAGAAAGAGTGAAGTGCATGTATCTTAAAAAAGTTCTCTGCCTGGCAGGAAAACGTCCCTTGGAAACTACCTATGAGCTCACAGGACAACCGTTCTCCATAGAAGAACTGAGATTAAAAATAGCATTGCCTTCTACGACATAATACCAAGATTTACATCAGAAACTGCAGAATAAAAACGCGAATATATGAATAGATTTTTATCAAACAGACGACATGATGACGTCAGAATGGATAAATTCTGACTACGAACAGCAGCATACCAGAGCGCGCCTCGTATTAAATATTCGTAGAACCATTGAAAAGGGCACGCAAAACAATCTGACTACGACAGGAGTATGAAGACGAGTTATCTGACCTATTTTTAACGAATGCTGCAGAGCAGTACGGGTCCTCTAGTTGTATATGTAATGTTATTACGTCCCACTAACTAATTTTTGACGGGTTTTGGAGACGCCGAGGTGCTGGAATTTTGCCCATAGGAGTTCTTTTACGTGCCAGTAAATCTACCGACACGAGGCTGACGTATTTGAGCACCTCCAAATATTACGCGACTGAGTCAGGATCGAACCTATCACGTTGGGGTCAGAAGGCCAGCATTCTACCACCTGAGCTACTCGTCCTGGCATGATAAAAAGTAAACGGCGCTTTAGTTTTGCATCATATGTACGGTATAAAAAAAGCATTCCTCGCTTGTTTGTATTTAACATCTAATATCAACTAGCGCACATACACCACGATTTGTCAATTACAGTTAAAACGCCCCAGACTTGCCTAAGTGCGTCTTCTTCGTGGACTGACATCGTGTAATTAATACCACTTTGTATTTCAACGTATAATGACTGGAGTAGATACAGCCCCAGCATTTGCCCGGTGTGAAAATGGGAAACCCCCGAAAATCATCATCAGGGCTGCCGACGGTGGGATTCGAAACCCCTATCTCCCGAATGCAAGTTTACAGCTGCGCGACCCTAACCGAACGGGCAAATCGCTCAATTTTCAATGAACTCCATCGTACATTAGGTCTCGAATCACTGTACACACACGAAGCAATACGATATTTATCTGTTGCCAGTTCAGTCAAGTCTACAATATTACCACCAGCGGAAATACACACTGGCTTGTGTTGCAAAGATTTTTTAGTGTGTAACAAATTTTATATTTCATTTCAAAGATTCATGACCTACTTCCTTTCAAAATGTTATCTGCGGCTTCAGAAATTAATACAGAAATGCAATTAAATACATTTTATTTCATATAAATGTATACCTAATTAAACCACAATTATTATTATTATTATTATTATTATTATTATTATTATTATTATTATTATTATTATTATTATTGCGCGAACATTGTATTCTTACTAGGAGAATAAGTTAAGCTAAGCTATGCTAAGTCCTCTCCGTACAGGCCATGGAGGCTCTTGGAGGGGTGGAAGGAAAAGGATTCCACCATTCGTAACCTCGACGCTTGATGGGGTAGAGTGGTTAGCTCTACGCCCGGCCGCCTTTGCCCGCAGGAATTAACCTGGTACTCACTTTTGGTGTAGTCTGAGTGAATCTCAGGGCCATGTGCACCTACGGAAGTGGAAATCTCGTTTCTTATATTTTTCGACTTCCTTACGGGGATTCAGATCCACGTCCTTCCCGGAGAACCGAGCACGCCTTTACCGACTTGGCCAGGCAACTCCTTTACTAGGAGTATACCTGCATTAATATTCCATACTGATTGAAATTATTAGAACATTTATATATACCATACGCATACATGAATAGTGTGTCTTACCTACTAAACAACTTTCAATTGGAATATTAATAAAATAAAATAATGAATTATTGAGTAGTAATTA
This sequence comes from Anabrus simplex, assembly GCF_040414725.1. Lineage (NCBI taxonomy): Eukaryota > Metazoa > Arthropoda > Insecta > Orthoptera > Tettigoniidae > Anabrus > Anabrus simplex. The sequence continues at coordinate 131,152,412 of NC_090270.1, read as the reverse complement.
ATGACTGTACTTAACTAAACTAGAAAAGTGAGGAAAAAGTTGTACGAGTATGAATTTAACAGTAATTATACAAGTATATAACAATGTTTAGCCAGCCCCGTGGTGTAGGGGTAGCGTGCCTGTCTCTTACCCGGAGGCCTCGGGTTCTATTCCCGGCCAGATCCGAGTTTTTACCTAGACCTGAGGGCTGGTTCGAGGTCCACTCAACCTACGTGATTAGAATTGAGGAGCTATCTGACGGTGAGATGGCGGCCCCGGTCTAGAAAGCCAAGAATAACGGCTGAGAGAATTCGTCGTGCTGACCACACGACACCTCGTAATCAGCAGGCCTTCTGGCTGAGCAGGGGTCGCCTGGTAATCCAATGCCCTTCAAGGGCTGTAGTGCCACGGGGTTTGGTTTTTGGTTTTATATAACAATGTTTTAACTACCATAATTGAAAAAAAACTTTACCCTGAAAGTAGTCACAACATACACAGAAAGCGCAAAGCTAAGTTAAATCCTCAATTCCATACAAACAGAATCTGGCGTTCAGTTTACAGGGCGCTAGGTGTTCGTGTTCGGCTTAATACATACCTTAATTTACATAAAACTTTTCACACACATGAGCACGCAATAGTGAATGCATCCCTGCACATAGGGATGGGATTATGAAAGGCATCCAAGAGTAAAACTGGACTTAGTACATGTATTGTACCAATCCCAAGTAGTTAGGAGGAGGAGGAGGAGGAGGTGATTTGCATATAGCAAAACAAATAAACCGTTTTATCAAAACTTAGAAAGAAACATCCCTGCAGATTGCATACTGGAAGAAGAATGTAATGGGGAGCACTCTGGCAACGTTAGTACATACTTCATCACCTGGCGCCGGCTCCATGGCTAAATGGTTAGCGTGCTGACCTTTGGTCACAGGGGTCCCAGGTTTGATTCCCGGCAGGGTCGGGAATTTTAACCATCATTGGTTAATTCCTTAATTCCGTTGGCACGGGGGCTGGGTGTATGTGTCGTCTTCATCAGCACTTCATCCTCATTACGACGGGTGTCAAATCAAAAGACCCGCACCTGGCGAGCCGAAGCTCCCGGCACTAAAAGCCATACGCCATTTCATTTCACTTGTCATCACCTGGCGGCTGATCCTTTCAAATCCAGAAGCACTCATTATAGTTATAAAGCAGCACTGAACCTTGAAGAAAGTACAAGCTATACGAGACATTTAAACGTCTTGTGGAATATTGATGAGATCCCGTCTCAAATAATTATGCATTAATTAAGGAGTTCGTCCGTCTTAACACTGAGAACTTCTGCTCTTGGGCTGATGAACCCTGTGGCAGAATACTGCACCGCAGTACTCACACCAGGCTCGCTGATCAGACCATGTGCTTTATCACAGGACACACCAACTTTCAAGCCGTTTCATTCTTAACCATATAGCAACCCCATCTCTTGCGATGCGTGAATGAGATATCATTGTTCCTTTCCGCCCGTCCATTCTTTTGTAGAATGTTTTTATGTGCATGAATTGTAAACAACTGTTTGAAATATTTTGCACAAAATTTAAATGTTTTGCTTTCGCACACAAATCTCAATCTCAAGATAGTATCACAGCTGAATATTATTCCGTTACTTTCAGTGTCATTAACAGGGAGGAGATCTTTTTTAACTGTCTTTAATTACAGTGTTGGTCAAGCTTCGCATCTCTCGGCGACAGAAGAGGGCAAAGCCGGGAGAGATTTGAGCCTTTGACGGTAAACACTCTGCCGAAGGAGCTCCATATCTGAATGATGTAAATTACCCATGCAGTCGGGCACTTCAGAAGTAGCAAGTCTGGTTCGAACACATTTTCACCATACTTCCTCTTGGACGCAATACGTATTGTTTGTCGTCAAGGATGGCTTTCATTTTGATTGAGACAATGTGCATTTTCCAATCTCATTGGCACCAATTGTGATTTTGAATTTACAGTTATGCACTGTACATGTCCATCTAATAGAAACATATACTTTTTCGGAATTTGGACCCATGCCCCGTGGTTTCTTCTCCTTTCGACGAACTTTTTTTGCTACCCTTCTTTTTTTGCATTAACACATCGAAGGTTTCCGGCGACAGGAGGATGGGAAAGGGCTAGGATTGGGAAGGTAGCATCCTCGGTCTACTCCAGAGTAACACAGATTGCCCCGTATTTCAACCAGGTCACCAGATCTTGAAGATCTGGCCTGTCTCTAACATAATACGTGTAATATATTAAAGAAGGCCTCTATTTCTTTTTTGACGCCAGTGTGATGCGTTAAGTGTGTAAATTAAGAGATGTGTAATAAGACAAACGCGAACATTCAATCCCCGAGCCAAAAACATTAACTACGACTAAAATACTTGGCCTCGCTGGGAATCGAACCCTGAACCCTCTGAACCAAACGCCACTCGCTGAGGCATTAGTAATAGAGTTGGTATAATAATAATAATAATAATAATAATAATAATAATAATAATAATATGATTATGATGAAGATGATAATGATGTTATTGGATTTACGCCCCACTAACTACTTTTACGGTTTTCGGAGACGCCGAAGTGCCGGAATTTAGTCTCGTAGGAGTTATTTTAAGTGCCAGTAAATCTACCGACACGAGGATGTCGTGTTTGAGTTCATTCAAATACCACCGGAATGAGCCAGGATCGAACCCGCTAAGTTGGGGTCAGAAGGCCAGCGCTTCAACCGTCTGAGCCACTCAGCTCGGAAATAATAATAATAATAATAATAATAATAATAATAATAATAATAATAATAATAATAATAATAATAATAATAATAATATTTTAAACACACCTTTACCGCTGTCGGTTTTAAAGGTCTCGACAAGTTGATACTTTTGTTTCGAGAAACACCCAAGGAAGGTGATTCATCGTTTAAAAGACGGTCTTTTCCGTTTTAGCGAAACACGGGACTTAAGTGGTCAGGAAGTAGGATGGGTTGGGCAAAAAACTATGTCAGTTGATCGCCGTTCCCGCTGCTTAGCTCATCGACCTATCCCGATCCGTTATTACTTTAATTTCAATATCGATTTGCAACATTTATTTTGTTTGGCTTCTTTTTGTCATAGAGGACGATGACTTGCTCGTCATCTGACCAGTTTTCGAACAGGAGACTCAAGTATTTAAAAATATGAATACCGTAAATAGGTCTTAATCCTTCCTCGTTACGAAGTTAAACTGATGAGCAGAACCACGGCTGTCTCTACAGTAGTCATGGCATGGCCCCCACTACGTAGCAATGACGCGAAGAGAGGTGGTCGCTGTCCTTTTAGAAGACACAGCTGGGGATAAAATCAAGACCCAGCTACTAGTATTTCAAAATGATCCTTGACCTACATCATTGACAACACTGTTGTTATAATGTTATCGATCTTTACGTCTCACTAACTATTATTACGGTTTTCGGAGTGCCAACATTGGCTTGTAAGCTTGTACTTAAGAAGTCAATCAACAATACAAATAAATACTTCATGAAATAGGCTACTTATTTATTTATAGCATACCATATTAGTTTGCCCGATTACCTTATGGTGATGGCACTATCTACATGTTGTTGTTTGAGTCATCAGTCCATAGACTGGTTTGATGCAGCCCTTCATGCCACCCTATCCTGTGCAAACATTTTCATTTCTACGTAACCACCGCATCCTACATCTGCTCTAATCTGCTTGTCATATTCAAACCTTGGTCTACCCCTACCGTTCTTACCACCTACACTTCCTTCAAAAACCAACTGAACAAGTCCTGGGTGTCTTGTGTCCTATCATTCTATCTCTTCTTCTCGTCAAATTTAGCCAAATCGATCTCTTCTCACCAATTCGATTCAGTATCTCTTCATTCGTGATTCGATCTATTCATCTCACCTTCAACATTCTTCTGTAACACCACATTTCAAAAGCTTCTATTATCTTTCTTTCTGAGCTAGTTATCGTCCATGTTTCACTTCCATACAATGCCACGCTTCACACGAAAGTCTTCAAAAACATCTTTCTGATTCCGATATCAATGTTTGAAGTGAGCAAATTTCTTTTCTTAAGAAAGCTCTTCCTTACTTGTGCTAGTCTGCATTTTATGTCCCCCTTACTTCTGCCATCGTTAGTTATTTTACTACCCAAGTAACAATATTCATCTACTTCCTTTAAGACTTCATTTCCTAATCTAATGTTTCCTACATCACCTGCCTTCGTTCGACTGCACTCCATTACTTTAGTTTGGACTTATTTATTTTCATCTGGTACTCCTTACCCAAGACTTCATCCATACCATTCAGCAACTTCTCGAGATCTTCTGCAGTCTCAGATAAAATAACAATATCATCGGCAAATCTCAAGGTTTTGATTTCCTCTCTTTGGACTGTGATTCCCTTTCCAAATTTCTCTTTGATTTCCTTTACTGCCTGTTCTATGTAAACACTGAAAAGGAGAGGGGACAAACTGCAGCCTTGCCTCACTCCTTTCTGGATTGCTGCTTCTTTTTCAAAGCCCTCGATTCTTATCACTGCAGACTGATTTATATACAGATTGTAGATAATTTTTCGTTCTCGGTATCTGATCCCAATCACCTTCAGAATCTTAAATAGCTTGGTCCAAGCTACATTATCGAATGCCTTTTCTAGATCTACGAATGCCATATACGTGGGCTTGTCCTTCTTGATTCGATCCTCTAAGATTAGACGTAAAGTCTAAAGAACTATCTACATAATATACTTTTTGTTACAGTTGTCTAACAGTCATTTCCTTGCCAAGGTTTTTAAATACGTGAACATTGTTATAGTGATCAAGGGTTTTTATGGGACAATTTTAAATTTGAAAGGACTAACTACATCCTGACTCTTCAATATGTTCATGAAACGTTACACAATTAACTCCATTGTTGCCAATTATGACACAACGTTCTCATAAGCGCATTTCTCGTAAGACATATTTACACACTGTTTGCTAAATCTATCCCTGTAAGTTGTTTAAACCGAATAAGTCTCATTACCTCTTTGAAATGACCAATGGCAGAAATAACTTTTTTTTTCCTTGCAACCCCAAACAATCGTACATTTTTATAGTCTACAGTTCCTTTTATATGTATTTCATCAACTTGAAAATTCACGATTTTTCGCTCTCAGAGTGGTGAACTACATGCTTAAAGAAATGTGTATTTCCGTTTATGAAGAAGAAAATACTTCAAAAGAAGCTGATAATTTTCTCGGCTATCGCGGACGTGACATAACAAAATGTTGCTTAACCGTATGACGGCATAACACTTCGCACCTTATATTTTATATTAATCAGGAACTTATAATATGTTGTCGACAAACCATTCGATAAATATGAGACCAAACTGATTACGTAAAATATATAACTATTTTGGGCAACTGTCATCACAGTTCTCAGCGTCTTCTAACAACAATTTAAACTTTTGTATAGAGGCTTCAATTTGGAGGACAAGAGAGTTTATGGTACGGTAAAACGTAAGTATCACAAAAATCTACAAGAGGCAAAACTGAAGGTATTCTGTAACGAAATAATTTGTACAGATTACAGAGTTAGAAGTTTTACATTGTAAAAACTTAATTCCGTAGGCAGCCACAGTTCTCATGCACCTACGCGCTAAAATTGCCGAGGCGCGATGTATTTTTCAATAAAGGTCAAATCACTATCTTGAAAATATGTCATACAAACCACTGATCAGCTTGCTGAGATCAATCAGTCACTACTGATCTGCATTTAGAGCAGTCGCCCAGGTAACAGATTCCCTATCTGTAGTTTTCCTAGCTTTTTCTTACATGATTGAAAAGAAATTGGAAATTCACTGAACATCTTCCTTGGTTAAGTTATTCCAATTCCTAACTCCCCTTTCTAAAAACGAAAATATGCCCCAATTTGTCCTCTTAAATTCCAGTTTAATCTTCATATCGTGATCTTCCCTACTTTTAAAGACACCACTCAAACTTATTCGTCTGCTGATGTCATTCCACGCCATCTCTCCACTGACGGCTCGGAACATACTCGTACCACTTAGTCGAGCAGTTCGTATCCTTTCTCCCAAGTCTTTCCAGCCCAAATTTTGCAACATTTTTGTAACGCTACTCTTTTGTCGGAAATCACCCAGAACAATTCCAGCTGCTTTTCTTAGGATTTTTTCTAGTTCTTGAATCAAGTAATCCTGGTGACGGTCCCAAACACTGGAAACATACTCTAGTTGGGGACTCACCAGAGACTTACCAGAGATCGGTCTATCTGTGCGACAGAACTAATCCATTTACTAGGAAGATCAGAATTGTTAGGCAATCGAAAACAACTTGCATATCCTTCTTATTTTACTAACATGCAATTTGTTACGCACCCTGGCATGATTATAACATTTTCACAACACCACAGACACCACAACAATGGAAATATCGGTACGATCGTGGGCAGTGTCTTATATACAGCCAAGTCAGCTGAGTTGACGAGCTGCGGCGTTGCCACATTTAGCACAACCCGGCCATGATTAGTAGAGACAGCCGTGGCAGAACGCATTATAATATGTTCCATGCGACTCCCAGTGTAGGTAGGTGGGAAGCAAGACCTCGTACCCTAGTGCCATTATCTTCATACGATACTCGAGTAATGTAGTAGGCAATAACCTTATGCAATATTTTCATTCAGCTCAGCCTGGTTACGTGGAAATCTCGTTGATGGGTCTAAGTATCATTCTTAGCATAATATATCTCCTTAACTGACTGGAGGATATCCCATAAGTAGCATTTAATATAGCTCTCGACCAAAACAGAATGTCTGTGTTAGATTAATTCTTGATATCCATAGAGATGATCATGTAACATCATACTTTATTCAACTTAAATGGCTCAAATTAATAGAAAGACGAATGCTAGTGATAGCATTATTAACAATAAGTATTATTTTTTTAAATACCTCCATTTACCTATATTCTGTATTATCTCACATTGAAAATATTCCTGATTGGTGTAACACATTCACACGGAACACAACGCCGTTACCGCACCGCCATTCGTCCAAAATGGAAAAGGCCTACAGTAAAGCCATTATTTGTTGTGAGGCATGCATGTACAGTATAACTGTTCTCGCGCAATTCACACTATTAAGAAAGGTCAAGTCGCTCAGTAGTCCGGAGACACCTTCACATGTTTTAATTTCTGGCTGTATTTGCTATCGTATTTATAAAATTATATCTTGCAAAAGTCTGAAGTGCAAACAGTTTCCTTTTGTCGTTGCCGTATGCTTTGCACTGCATCAATGGTATTTATGGAAGGAAGCAAGATGAATCAGCAAGTTAAGTGTCATCATCACCACGACCATCACCATAATCATCATCATCATCATCATCATTATCGTCATCATCATTCAGTGAATCACCAAGTGTTTCATGCCCCTGGCAGTTGCGGAGATTTGTTCAAGTTTTTCCTCCGATTCTAGCCACAGTGCAAATGCTGTACATTCTTCTAGGGAGATGATGTAAGGCTTAATACATGTACTTTATTCATATTTTTAGTGTCTGGAACTTGTATTTTGACGTAAAACGGAGATCGAGTGTGGGACTCCCTTGAACTCAAAAAGAACTACTGCGGGACTAAATTCCGGCATTTTGGCGACTATAAAACGTATTTAGTAGGACGTAAAGCCAATATCATTATTAATAGTTGACTCAAACAGAGATAGAGTCTAGGACTCCCTTCAACAAGAGAAGAACGACTGCGTGACTAAATTCCGGCACTTCGGTGTATCTGAAAAGCATTTAATATGACATAAAGTCAATAACATTATTAATATTTGACCCAAAACAGAGATTGAGTCTGGGGGCGCCCTTGAACAAAAGTAACATGAGTCAAAATATCTAACCTACACAGAGATCGAGTCTAGGACTCCCTTGAACAAAAGAAGAACGGATATCGAACTTGGACCTCTCTTAGACTGAAGCTCAACATAACAAGGAAATCGAATACTAGACTTTTTCTTGAACCGAAGACTAGTGTAACCTAACAGCTCAATCCGCTGCAGAAAAAAGGAATGCTGAAAAAGTATTATGAAGCGAATAATGTCACGTTTCATCAGAATTGTTTCTGCAAGGAGCAAGGGTTATTAACCTAGGAAAAATTTGCGAATGTAGCTTGTTATGCGGGTGTTCATAAATCTTATTATCCGGTCTGCATGTGAAAAATTATGTATACGTTTGAACTTTGGCTGATTGTCCTCCCCTACACCAACTCGGACCTAACTTTACATCCTAGGCTTAACCGCCCGCTGACCATGCGTTAACCTAACGGTTGCCCATCCCTACACGAGCTCAGCGGCTACACGTTGTACTAATAGGACTGGGGAGATGGTGTAAGACCTAATGCATATGCTTTATTCATAGGCAGCCTCAGGGGGCTTAGAGCTGAACTTCGAATCTTGAACAAGATAGCGGCTATACACAAGATGGCGGATACACATGGTACTTGGGAGATGGTGTAAGGCTGAATACATGTGCTTTATTCATAAAGGGCATAACGTTGGAAGCTGAACTCGGAACAAGATTGTGGCTACACATGGGACTAGGGAGATGGCGTAAGGTTTAATACGTGTGTTTTATTCATAGGGGCCATAACACTGGAAGCTGAACTCGGAACAAGATGTTGGCTACACATGGGACTAGGGAAATGGTGTTAAGACTTAATACATATGCTTTATTCACAGGGGCATAACGCTGAAAGGCGACCTTAGGTCTTGAAGCTGAGCGACCGCATAAATGGCAAGAGGGAAAAAGGGCTAAATGCCGAAAGGGCAAAACGGCTAAATGGCAAAAGGGTAAAAGGGCTAAATGGCAAAAGGACTAAAGTGTAAAAGGACAAAAGGGCAGAAGGGCGGAAGGTCGGAAGTGCAGAAGTGCAGAAGGGAAAAAGGGAGAAAGATCAGAAGGTAAATAGGGCAGAAGGGCAGAGGCAAAAGGGATAAAGTGCAAAAGGGCAGGTGGGCAAAAAGGAATGAACTATGATCTAGGGCTTAGAACTGAACTTGGAACAAGATGGTGACATGGGCCTAGGAAGAAGGTGTAAGGTTTAATGCATGTGCTTTATTCACAGGAACATAACTTTAGAAAGTAAAGCTACTTCAAGATCTTGAAGCTGAGCGGCTGCAGAATCAAAAACGCTGGCAACAGAGCTGATGCGTAACGAGTGTTTAGAACACTGACTTTTTGATTTTAACATTTTCGTGCTTATAAAGACTCTAGAGTCTTATAGTACCTTATAATATTGTTTACATCACTTAGATATTAAAACTTTGTGTTTATAACGGAAAAAGATGTTCGCGCTGCATATGATTGGGAATGGAACGCAGGGCTCTTCCCTTTGGACTGCTGAGTATCATGCTAAATAAATAACTGCGCACTGAAAGCGTTCGAATTAGGATATCTCTTCTCCTTTATCCAGGCTTGAGGCTGGCTCTACAGCTAGAGGCGAAGTTAACACCCTGAAAGGGTTACTAAATAGATTGTAAGATTTTCGTTTACTATATGTTACAGAAAGAAGGCTTAGGATTAGAGAAAATACGAGTGATATATAGGGAGGTGTTTAGGTGTTGTACTGTAAAGAGAGTTAGCTTACAGGTGACGCCATCGCTTTGAAGATCTATTAATAATACCCGCACGACGTAATTCCAGCTCTATTTCTAAAATGTCTGCCTTTTGCTGTGTGTAACCAGCATCGTGATAGACTCTTAGCAGTTGCAAACGTTTTACGAGTAGGTTGGGGATCTTTACAGTATCTTACATCTATATAAAGTAACAGAGACTTGTTAACATTGCGTTTACATGCTGACACTTGATGTACAGGAAACGGTAGAACTTCTTTTGAAGTAGTTCGTGCTTCTGCGATGGCATTTGTAGGTAAAAAATGAACATGGTTTGAAAGCAAAGATGCGTTGAAATCTTCTTCTTCTTCATTATTTTTATCATTATCAACATTTTCTTTCTCTTCTTCTTCTTCTTCTAGATCATCATCCTTCTGTTCTTATTGATACGTTTGCACGGCGACAAAACGTGTAGTAGGGAATGAAGAAAAATTATAAAGCTTTGATGGTACAGAAACGTTGAGATCTTTATCATCATCATCATCATCATCATCATCATCATCATTATCATCATCATGGTAATCATCATCATTATCATCCTGCTTCTCTTTATCGTGAGATGTATGCATAGCAACAGAACTTATAGCAGGCGTAGAGGAAAAATTAAAAGCCTCTCGCAGAGGTGTACTTTTTAAAAATAAATGAGTATCTGCATGAATACGTTTGAGGTCTTTAAATGAGTTTTTTGATGAAATTACACTATACGCGTTTTCATAACGTTGTACGTTGTAAGCGGTTTTGAATTGTCTTCTACAGTGTTTACATTGAAAAATAGTCTTACACAACATCTCATAGCGACTCTTGTGATAGCTCCGGAGAAACGTCTTTCAACACTCTTTACAACTATAGATAGGAATCGGTTGTTCCATGATAGAGGAATTTCTAATAACACAACTCGCACATTACTCATAAGATGAATCTCTGCCTCAAGACTCCTTTTCTTGGACTGCAGACTATTATGCTAACTAAATGATTGTGCATTAAAAGCTTGCATTTATTTCAAATACCCGGCCTTCGAGCTCGTAAAGTTAGTTTTTCTGCTGAGATGTGCACACAGACAGGACACCGTTCTATAATATGTTTCGTATAATCGCGTTAGTAGCTGTTCTATCGGAAAATACGATATTAAAAAGCTGTAGAAAATTACATTTCTAATAATTTCGTCTGAACATGTTTTTTCGTATAGGTAGAGGTAGGAGATAATAATAAATTTAGGCTTTTGCTGAGTTTCGGGAACTTTTTTGAACATAATCTAGTTTTCACGCTAGAGCGACAGCCTTCAAAGTGTCAAAATGTTAACTTATAAACAATTGTAACTACACCCCACATCAAGGTGTCATCCAAGGTTAGAAAGAGCGTTAGCATAAGTCACGGAAGTTAGTGTGAGTCCCGTAGGTTAAGCTTTTACCCTCAGGCTTCGAACTAGGATCTGTACGGTTAATGGCCTTAGGCCTGGGTTCGAACCCGAGATCTGTAAGGTTAAGCCTGGACAAAGAGCCAGCGCCATGTGAGGTTAAGAGCGCGCTCTTGAGGTGCAGGTGAGGGCGCTTGGGCAAAGTACTTGTCATCCTTTCCGGTTGTATGTCCTGACCCAATGTCTCACGCTCCAGGACACTGCCATTGAGGTGGTAGAGGTGGGATCCATCGCTGAGTTCGAGAGAACCACCAACCCTGGAGGGTAAATGGGTTAAAAAGGAAAGAAAAATAATGATAATCCTTATAGCATTGTTCTTTTAAAGAGTACCTCTTTTCGAAAAGCATAATGTTGACGTATATCGCAGTTTATTGTCATCTATTGGCTAATAAAATATATCATTTTTAATTTTGTCAGTAGAATGTGTCTTACCAAGCCAGTTGGTCATGCGGTTAGGGTCTCGCAGCGTTGAACTTATATTCGGGAGATGGTACGTTCAAAGCCCACTGTCGGAAGCGCTGAAGATGGCTTTCTGTGGTTTCCCATTTTCACACCAGCAAATGCTGCGGCTGTACTTTAATTAAGGCCATGGCCGCTTCCTTCCCACTCCTAGCCCTTTCCTATCCCATCGTCGCCTATCTGTGTCGGTGTGACGTAAAGCAAATTGTAAAGCAAATAGTAAAAAAAAGGTAATAATAATGTGTCTCCTTTTTTAAAAAGAAAGTATCCGCTATTTTCAGCAGGTTATATGGTAATGTAGGAGACTTGATATAGTTGGTTGGCATTTAGAATTGCTGATATTCGAGAAACTCGCGTTAATGAGGTTTCTAGCTAGTGTAATTAAAGAAACTATTCTGAGGGCAAAATTTCCACTCTCTGGCATCCCTTATAAGAGGAAGCTAAGTTAATAGCATACATTATTTTATTTGTGGCGTATGTTACTATTTGTTGATGGATGCAGTATTTTAGCATCCGTCTCTTGGCACAGGCCAGAGCAAAATGTAGCTTCCACCGAAGTCTCAGTCTCGATTGTGGCTGGAACTGTTATGAAGCTGCTGGGGTATGGGTGGAGCTAATTAATGGCATTCAGAGCATTTTAGTGCTTCCATATATTATGAAAGGTGCTACACACAGGACCAGTCGTGCTGAAATAGCACTTTTTGCCCCAGCGAGGAAAGCAATGACAAACTACCTTAAAACTAAGAAACAATGTTAGGTTTTGGTCCACACAATCAATACAGATTACTTTACAAGTGAAGTATTTAATTAAAAACATATTAAATTATTTAGAGACATGTTTCGTCACTATTTGAGACTTCATCAGCCTTGAAATCATGTGGTAGATTACAAAACTCAAAATCAGAAATTGAAATAAATGGAAAGACCCAAATGCCTTTTTAAGGACTATTTGAGAACCGCAAAAGATATAAATATATATACATTATTTACATAAAATGACCTCACTTTTTGCACAAAAAAAAAATGTTCTCTTCAATGTTAAGAAATGAAATATAACTTGAAATATGACAAGCCTGCTATTGACGTCAGAAAAGTTGGATGGCGCAGCCACGCGGAAGAATGTTGAAGCTACAACATAGTGACTGGTGAGCTTTATTTACATGGCGAAGCATTGACGTCGTGATGGAAATAGAAAGAAAATTGTCAAATTTGAGGAGGTACTGCTCTGTATACGGTTGCAAATCGTATAAAACGGATGCGAAATCTCTTCACTACTTTCCTGTACAAAAAGTTCAGAGAGAAAGATGGGCTTCCGCGCTGTCAATTGGAAAACGCGTTACGCGATACATGACAGTGTGCAGTCTGCATTCTCGTGAAGACGACTTCTTTCCACAGCGTAGGTACCGGTACTGTTTATTGTACTCATTGATAGTTATTGTCTCTAATTTGTATTCACAAAGATTTAGCTACATCAAAAATACTGATAAAGTTGTAGCCTAATACTTCTGTGCCGCACATAGAATGTAATCCGCTCTTTGTAAACTTCTTCATATGTGTAACAGCAGACAGTAAATTAACTATCTACGTGTGAGTAATATCTTTAACTGGTAGTAATTAAACACTGCATTTAAATTGTCTATAAAATACTTCTTTCAATGAAAGAAAATACGTAGTATTTTGCCATCATAAATTAGCTTTTTTTGCTATTTGTTTCACGTCACACCGACACAGATAGGTCCTATGGCGACGATGGGACAGGAAAGGTATAGGAATGGGAAGGAAGCGGCCGTGGCCTTAATTAAGGTACAGCCCCAGCATTTGGGAAACCACAGAAAACCATCTTCAGGGCTGCCGACAGTGGGGTTCGAACCCACTATCTCCCGGATGCGAGCTCACAGCTGCACGTTCCTAACCGCACGGCCAACTCGCCCGATCATCATAAATTAGAAGCCATAACCTAATTATTTGGTAGAATTCGACAAACCAAGTATTCTTCAACCCCAAACAGCTGTGACTGTAGAGGTTATAGTATTCTTTAATTATAATTTTCAAACTTTGCTCTGCATATTCTATAGGTAGTTATAATTTTTATACTTATTATTGTCGGTTCTAAGTTCTAACTTTTGTGCTGATGGTAAAAATGGAAGAATATTAAGATTAGGATGTGGGCTGTTCCAACACAAGCCTGTATAAAGCCTAGGATTTATTTGCTTTACAACATTTACTTAGTAGAATTATTATTTTATTTCTTCCCCAGGATTACAGTTTACAAGACAGGTAACTCCCCGTCACCTGGCTAAGGCTTTGGCATGGACCTAATCAACAAGAAATTACTCCATAACCTCTAATAGTGGAAAATTACAGTAGCTTAACTAAGGTGCATTAGCGTGTCAACGGTAACATTTCTCTGACAAACCCGCTTTACATGTACAGTTGCACTTCACATTTTCACTCCCTTTGTTCAAGACAACATTAACTTTGTGGGGTTTTGAATCGATGTGGGATGATTGTAAACACAACGCTACAACACCAGTTTCATCTTCTGTTTCAAACTTTTTACCTACACATATCAAGTAATTACGCTTGAATATTTCTTCCCCTTCCACTAATGGACGCGTGAAATCTCCGACAACTCTCAACAGTTGCGCACATGACACCAAAGACACTTTGAACACTTAATAAATCCTACAGACGCACACCCGATCACTGTCGTGTTCATTTCCCGTCACTATCTCGCCGCCATATTGGAAACAGCTGACCGTAGGCTCCTCCCCCGTTTCGGAGGTCAATAACGTCTCGTACGGAATCAATGTCCATTGTTGCTGTCCGTATTTAAAACGGAAGTTCCTTTTGAACTGTTGAGAAAACACTGGAGAACAAATATACACATATTTAATGAGGTAATATAACACTTCTTGCAAACAATCTTTTAAAGTTAAATATGAACGACCTTACTTGAAAAATGTTGCAAGCATTGTTGGAATCTGGTAGTTTCCGTATGTTGACCGGGGAAATCGAAATTCTGGTCTCGGAAAAGGATTGGTACTAAATCCATATCAGAACATTTAAAGGCATTTTGTATAATTTTCTTTCAAATTGAGCTAAACTACCTTATTCCTTATCATACCAAATACGTTTCATTCTGACGTCTGCTGTTTCCGTATATTATAATCAAGCTTCAGGCTGATGACATAACATACATTTTATTTATCGCTTGGCCTGAGAGAAATTCATGTTATATTTTATTTTTTCATCGTATTTGTGGTTCATTATTGATATTTCGCACCAACTCCTTTCTACTTTTATTTCCTATCTTCTATCGTTATTGTATATTTCTCTAACCCTGGTTTCTTTCTTGAAGAATAATACTTATTGGCTCATTGTCTGAACACTACGAACGTCTTTAAAACTGAACTTTGCCAGTGTCGCAGACTTTGTGCCAGTTGGCTCCATAAAAGCCGATATTTAGCATTGCTAAACTCTTCACACTTCAGCGGTCTTTATCTGACAAGTCACACCGTTAGCTTTCAGAAATTCAGATCTGTTGATAGATGGCATATTACTTGGCATTATACTGCTCTAAGAGCTACCCGTTACCTGTCCAACTCCTTGGTTGAATGGTCAGCGTAGTCGTCACCTTCGGTTCAGAGGGTCTCGGATTCGATTCCCGGCCGGTTTGGAGACGTTAACCTTAAAGTAGTTATTTCCTCTGGGTCGAGGACTGGGTATTTTTACTGTCCCCAACATTCCTGCAACTCAAATACAACATTCTCCTCCACTAAAATACACGCAGTTTCCTTACATGGCAGATGCTGCCCACTCCGGAGAGTTTTCCTTACAAGGGCTGCACCAGGATAGCCGAACATGTCCTTGGACACTCGCGGCTCTAAAAATTCATATGATAAATAAATAAAATAACCGATAAACTGTTGTTTTAAAAAATCAATGACAAACTTGTAACTCCATTGCACGAATCTCGTTGGCTCCTTTATTATTTACTTACCAAGAAGGTGATATACTGTAGTTAGCAAATTCAACACTCTCCGAGCTAGTAGTTAAAAAGGTAAATATGAATAAATATATCGTTAAAATTAGTACAAAGTATTAACACTTTTCTTTTATCAAGTTACACGAAGATCAACTCAGTTACTCACACGTTAAAATAATGTTCACCGAGCAAGTTGCTGCGCGGTTTGAGTCACGTAACTGTCACCTTGCATTCGGGAGTTAGTGGGTTCGAACCCCACTGTCGGTGGGCCTAAAGATAGTTTTCTGTGGTTTCCCATTTTCACACAAAGTAAATACCGAGGCTGTACCTCAATCAAGGCCACGGCTGCTTCCTTCCCACTCCTAGCCCTTTTCTATCCCATCGTCGCTATAAAACTTATCTGTGTCGGTGTGACGTAAAACAAATTGTAAAGAAAAGGAAGGGAAAAAAAAAAAGAAATTATGTTCTCAGAGATTGCTTCTATCCTGGAATAAGAGAAGAGTTTGTTTACATGCCACATTTTCTAGTGCTGCAAATGAGGTGAGATAAAATTGTATGGCATGCTATTACGGCTGGCTGCCCTTCCTGTCGCCAACCTCAGTTGAGGAGCTAATGAAGATGAAATGAATTATGGTGAATGAAATTGAGTAAGGAAGTGGAAGGAATCTGCTGTTGTCTGTGAATAGGACTGTCCCAGGACCACAGTGATCTATTCTCAGGACAGGCGACAGTGGGGTTCGAACCCGCTGGTCTCTCGAATGCAGAGCTTGGTTCCATAATCGTAGCGGGTTAACATGCGCGGCCACTTCGGTCGGTCTTTAACATATAGTATACGACAGCAATATGTAAGCGGTCTGTGATCAGGACATGCACTCTATATTACGGCGACTCACAATAATCGTTTTAGCTGACATCTGTCTAATGAATCAAGAAAGATCGAAACCACTATATGAAATACCTTGAACTCTATAAACACTACTCACAGAGCATATCCGTAGTAGTGCATTTTTTGGGCGAATATGTTGCGTTCGCTGCCGTATATTTTGCGGCTAGGGTTAACTTTGCACCCAAGACTATGCTGTTGCATGTGGCAGAGTCCCTTGGTCGCAATAAATGATTAATTATGCGCTGTTGCCACACGTAAAACGAGTCTGAAATAATGTAGAAGGTCCTCAACTTCCAGAATTGGAAAAGCTCAACAATGAATTTTAAAACAGCACGATAAGGCCAGATATCGAATAAACCTGTGCGGCCTGTAGAATTCCTCTGCTGCTTAAGCTCTCTCTCTGTAGTCGTTTCACTCATGTCTTAGTATCGTGATCCAAGGGCCGCCTTAAGTATTGATGAGTTCGTGCCATTCCTAACGATTTTCCGTTCTCCGACCCTGTGAAGTTTACACATAAATAAAAGTACGGTAACAGAAACGAGAACAGAGGTAAGTTTTTTTTTACGTCGTACCGACATAGATAGGTCTTGGCGACGCTGAGATAGGAAAGGGCTAGGAGTGGGAAGGAAGCGGCCGTGGCCTTAATTTACAGCCCCAGCATTTGCGCGGTGTGAAAAAGGGAAACCACGGAAAACCATCTTCAGCGCTGCCGACAGTGGAGTTCGAACCCACTATCTCCCGGATGCAAGCTCACAGCTGCGCGCCGCTAACTGCACGGCCAGCTTGCCCGGCCCCCAAAGGTGTGATACATACGGAGTGTATGGGTGAGTATTAAATGGATGTAGGAATTATTCCGTACGAGGTGCTTGGGCAAGTTTCTCTTGCAGTGTGATAAAATCATCATCATCATCATCATCATCATCATCATATCCTTCTTCTCTACCTTACCATCGAGAAATTGCTGAGGTAGAATTAAAACTTCGTATACTCGAATATCGCCATCCTCACGTTCAGGCAAGCATTTTTCTTGATGAACTACGCCGTTGAATTTAGTATGGTAATTCTTCAGATGACGTGCAGGTGTTGGGATTAGGTATTTTTTCTCTGAACTGCTTTATTATTGTATAAAGAGTAAGAGGAATTCGTAATTGACCTGGACAAACATGACATCCCCACCTCAGACGTAACCTTTCTCCATCCAGTGGAAAGCAGAAGGCGCCAGGTTCACTACAAGGTCGGACCGTGACAGTGACCTTGCTCCAGTAGGCTATACACACCTCGTGATGATGCTGGGTTTCTGATGTCGTCTAGACTTGTTGTTACATCAGGTTATGTTTGTGCTCCATCTCTGCCCATAGGGCTCGAACCAGCGCCCCGTTCTGGTCCATGTAATGTGGATCAATGTTGCATCATATCACATTTAGTTAAAGACTCCACCCTAGAACTCCTGCTGGTTTAAGACCTTTATTTTCCATCATTTGAGTGCCACCATAGTTTCATGTATTTTTCATACTAGAGGCTGTCTGTCGGGCACTTCTGCGTAATACGCCTCCTCCTCATCCCATACCCCCTTGTCTGGAGTGTGGTGACTGCCGGTGACACAATCCTTCTCCGGTTCTTACGATCGTCTGCTGCCTGGACTGTAGTTCGAACACTGTAGCCTGTCGTTCGACAAATCTGCGTTTACCAGTGTGTAGGAATTCGACAACTCGGTCTCTTACCATTTAATTTACCCGCTATCATCAAGAGTTCAAAGTTGTTTACGTGACCATAATTTCGTAAAATCTCCTCATTGATAATGTCGTGCTTCTGAATTCCCACTTCCCTGATGATGGATGCATTATACGTTTTTCGATCCACAGGATCTGTGACAGGACTCCGTTTCAAAGGCATCGAGTTTCTCGCGATCGACTCCCTTTACGGTTTCTGATGCAAGCAGTAATATTGAAAAGACGAGAGCATTGAAGCAGCCGGGGTTTACTCCATCAGGTGATGTCGTAATCCCTCGAGATTTTTGTTAATCTTACAATAGCCGTCCTTGTCATCACAGTTCTTCTGCGTATCTCAGGTGTTCAGCCTCCTGAGTTTGAAATTAGCGATCCTTAGAACACCGTAATTAATTGGTTGGTTCATACTTTGTAGTCATCAATAGTTTCTACAACGAGGCTGCCAGGGAAAATGAGTATAAGTCAGAAAATGTACTCTTCTCCCCTAGATATATATGAACATGTTTACTTGTGCTATTAGAACCAAATGAAATATTACTTAGAGCAAAAATCGAAATCCCTTCCAGACCGTGGACTTACCTATTTTGCCATTTTCTGATTTATGTTTGTTTTCACTGGCAAACTAGATTATTCTTTTGTTACTTTTTTTTTACTGTGTTAGTCATAGATTCCTCTTCATACCATTGAATTCAAGACATAGAATTATCTTACCAAAATACAGTATTTGTCCGTAAATACTTTTCTTAACGCAGTTTTGAGAGCGTTGATAATATATATGATACGGAGACGATTTCAATCATTCCTGAAAGTAGGATCTTTCTGTATGTCATTTTGTTTAAATAAAATAAACGCAAACACTCCTTACCCGGTTTTCATGGAACTTGCCAATATTAAATAGGGGCATCGAGAATTTCCCTTTACTTCGTTTTACCTCAATCCGTTCAGTATGAACCGAGATATGACATGTTAACCTTGATAACACCACCTTTCAGCCAGAAAGAAGCGAACAGTGAGATCAATGACCTCCCTCCAGGGCCACCGATACCACGCTGAGGTCCGCTGTTGATTTCTCGCTAATAATAACACTGTTGACATTGAGTGGACTTTCTGTCACCAGAGCGAACACAAATACAAATACAAATCTTTACATTTGCACAGAAAAAAATAAAACTACTAATGTCAGTAGCGTGACCAGGATCAACCGACCGGGGGGGGGGGGTCCGGGTTATAATTACAAAACTACGACAGAACATAGAGAACAAGAACAAAATGATCAAGGTCAACAGTTTTACAGCGAATCATATGTTCAGATTACAATCTAATATCCAATTTCCGAGGCTTCTTTGAAAATAGATTCAATAGATCTGTTGGTTCTACAGTTACGTCTCTGTGAATGTTCAAAAGAGCCAACCCATTGAGCTCACTTGTTTATTGTCAATTTCTATTAATTTCCTCTTGCGAAATTCCATGGAAGTGGGGAGGGGTTGTTGTAACCCCCGGTAACCGCCCTTGGCTATGCCCCTGACTAATGTCCAGTATGAATAAGCTCTTCAGAGACAAGTAATTAGACAACAAAACCAATAAAAGCGAATAACTACAGGAAGATTTAGAAAAGTTGTCCGGAAATATACTATATTCCTTTCTTTCGAAAACGTTCACCTTCTACCAGCAAACAAACATATTCCAATATTGCTAAAACGATATTTAAAATATTTTTATAGAGTTTTCGGTTCTATGAATGGTCGTAAAATCTATTTTCACGCGGTCAAAAGCAAATTCAAAAATAATTTATCCAAAAACTCGCCATTATTTTTCACTCAGTTTCTTTGGTATAACAATATAGACCTAATAATAATAATAATAATAATAATAATAATAAAGGTTTTACGTCCTGTTAACTACTTTTTCGGATTTCGGAGACGCCTGGTAAATGCCCTCATTCTGCCGACGTAAAAATCTGAAAGATTTACTCAATAAGGAGCGGAGAGAACATCACGAGAAAGAAGAAAACAAATTCTGGACGAAATGTATGGATTTCTTGAAATAAAGAGGAAACCGTTATAATAGTTATGTACAACGACCGAAAAAGTACTTTTATGTATGAGTCGAGGTGCTTGAAGAATTTCGTCACTAATTCATCTATTCATGATCATGCAACACGGCAATATGGAAACTTACATGTCCCTAGAATGAATGGAGTGAAGTTTGGAACAAATGGTCTATCGTATAGATAGATAGATAGATAGATAGATAGATAAGAAATGGGTGAGCCCTGTTTTCGCAGAGCTCCACACGTAGGTCTATGAAGACCCTTTGTGCCCCTTGAACGGGTTTGCCTACTCCAGCCCTAGTGCTCCTATAAAGGATACCAGTGTCCGGATTTTGGCATTCCTGATGTCTTCCAGGCTCACAAAATGTGAGCCCAGGAATCGATGTCTAGTGCTTGCAAAAGCCTCGCACTGACATAACACATGCGTGGAGGTCTCCTCCTCCTTACCGCATCTTCTACACATCGGATCCTGGGTGATTTTCATGATGTGTAGGTGTCTCTGTAAGGTATTGTGGCCTGTTAACAGTCCAACTACCATTCTCATTCTGGTCCTATTCAAATTCATTAGGACCTTTTTATAGCTTTGACTAGGCCCTTTGATAAGTTCACGTGCCTGTCTTGCTATGGTTAACCTCTTCCAAATATCTAGGTGAGACTGGTTTATCCATTGGGATATTGCCAGTCTCACACTTCGGAGTGACACTCCCAGGAAGGGCTCTGGTCCTATGAAGGAACCCATTGAGCCCTGTTTCGCTAGTTTGTCAGCTTCTTCATTTCCACTGATACCTGTGTGCCCAGGAACCCATAATAGGGTAACTGAGCTGAGCTCACACAGCTGATCTAACATCCTTTGGCATTCCCATACCAGTTTTGATGTTGTTTTAACTGCACATAGTGCTTTTAGCGCTGCCTGGCTATCACTACAAATAGCGATATGTCTTCTTTGTCCAGGCATATTCCATATATTTACAGCACAGGCTAGTATTGCGTATACTTCAGCCTGGAAAACAGTAGCATATTTACCCATAGGAAGGGAGAGCCTTGTCTTAGGCCCCCAGACCCCGGCGCCTGTGCCCGTCTCCGTCCGCGAGCCATCTGTGTACCACGTACAGCCCCCAGACTTAAGACGGGCCCCAGCGTCCGCGGCCCACTCCTCCCTTGTGGGTATCACCACTGTAAATTTATAATTCAAATTAAAGCTAGGCTTCATCAGATCCCCGATCATCATTGTCATAGGGCAAGTCTGGTGAAGCCTTGTAAGAATAGAGGCATGACCTCTATTCGGGTTTTTGAAGGACCATCCTCCGAGTGACCAAAGGCGATAGGCACTCATTCCCGCTATTACCTTAACATATAAATGTAATGGGGGAAAACCTAGGATGGCCTCCATTGCACATAATGGTGTAGTATCCAGTGCCCCTGTTATTCCTAGACACGCAAGTCTTTGGACACTGTTTAACTTGGTGCTCACAGTTTTACTCTCTGAGCCTGGCCACCAAACTATAGATGCATAGGTGATCGGGGGCCGTACAATGGAGATATAGAGCCACTGGACCACCTTAGGTCTTAGGCCCCAAGTCTTCCCGACGGCCCTGCGACAGGCCCACATAATCTTGCGAGCCTTATCCACCTTATGATCTATGTGTTTCTTCCAACTCAGTCTTGCCTCAAGGATTACCCCTAGGTACTTAACCGAAGTTGTCTTAACTAATTTTTTCCCAAATAGGAAAGGCTCTGACAGTCCGTCTAGCCTCCTCCTCTTGGTAAATACCACAAGCTCCGTCTTATCGGGATTAACCGACAAGTCTGTCTCGTGGCACCATATTTCCACCCTACGTAGAGAGCTCTGTACGAGTTCGGAAACCGTACTGGGGAAATTTCCTACCGCCATCAGGCTTATGTCGTCTGCATAGCCTTGGGCGTATATTCCTCCAACATTTAACCTGGTAAGTAGTTCATCCACTACCAGACACCATAATGTTGGTGATAATACTCCTCCCTGTGGACACCCCCTGTCTATATTAGCTCTCAACATTACAGCGTTGAGGGTAAACAGAACTTGACGGCCCTGCAGTGAGGCCATAATCCATTTTATGAGCATGCTGCTCACTCCTCTTCTCTCTAGACTACGTTCTATGGAGCCCAAAGATATATAGTTAAAGGCCCCTTCTATATCTAGGAATACAACCATGGCAAGTTGTTGTTGATCCAAGGCACTCTCCAGCCTAGAAACCAGCTGGTGCAGTGCCGTCTCAACCGACTTCCCTGGTTGATATGCATGTTGGTGGGAATGCAGGGGAAAGTCTCTTAATACTTTCTCCCTGATATGTCTATCCACCAGTCTTTCCAAAGTCTTAAGTAGAAAAGACGTTAGACTAATGGGTCTATAATCGTATAGGTCTATCATAGCATTTAATTCCATTCCAGACTCGATAAAAGCTTGTAAGAATTTCTATTAATTCAAAAGAAATATTAAGAAATATTTATGGACAAAATTTAACACTCTTTGATTCAGCCCCTTTAGATGAACTTATAATCGGGTTTCATTTCGATTTATATGGTCTGTTAATATACAATTTTAAACACACAATTGTATTCTTGAAAAATGTTGTAATTTTAGACTTAAATCATCTCTGAATTATCAATAATTTAATTTGTCCTTAGTACTGTAACTGTGCCAGCTTTTGAATGTACTCTACCAGTATGAGCATTAGCTTATGGTATCTTTGAAACAATACAATAAATAAATACCAGACAAATGCTGGGGCTGTACCTTAATTAAGGCCACGGCCGCTTCCTTCGCATTCCTTGTTCTTTCCCGTCCCATCGTCGCCATAAGATCTATCTGTGTCGGTGCGACGTAAAGCAAAATAGCAAAATAATAATAAATAAATACGTAAATAAACGATTGCGTAACATACTTTCGCCTGTTTAACGTACAACGTCCCAACTCGCAAAATCAGAATAAATCCATCCGTTCATATTCCGCATTCCTGCCTCTCTCTTGTTCAAAACATTCCAACCTTCGTTAACTCTCTGTCTTCTGACCGGAACTTTTTTCTTCGTATTCCTCCGAATCTCCCTTAACCTTCTTTCTCTCTCTCTCTCTCTTCTAATTTATATCCCCTCTATCGTACATAATGCAGTTTTTTGTACTGTGCTGTACCGTCACGTAGATTATGTGGCGGGCTGAGTGGCTCAGATTGTTGAGGCGTTGGTATTCTGACTGCAACTTGGCAGGTTCGATCCTGGCTCAGTCCGGTGGTATTTGAAGGTGCTGAAATACCTCACCCTCATGTCGATAAATTTACTGGCACGTAAAAGAAGTCCTTACGAGACTAAATTCCGGTACCTCGACGTCTCCAAAAACCGTAAAAGTGGTAAGTGGGACGTAAAGCCAATAACATTATTCATAGACTATGTGTCATATCAGTATTTATCTTAGTGTGTCTAGCTAATTCTTCTCTTCGTTCTACTTTCAATAAGTTTCCTCTTTCTTCTCTTTTACCATTATTTTTACCGTTAATTGTTATTTCCCTAGCTTTATCATACAGCATAAATTTTAAATTTTCTTCCCCTACTTTTATTATTAATGAATTTTTTGTTGCTCTTTTTTTAAGTTTGCATTGTTCTATTTCATTGTAAATATCTATTTCACAGCTGTTTTGGTTTCCCAAATAAATAAATAAATAAATAAATAAATAAATAAATAAATAAATAAATAAATAAATAAATAAATAAATAAATAAATAAATAAATAAATAAATAAATTTCTTAGTTCATACAATGTGATTTTTTTTGTATTTAAATGATGCTGAGATGAGCACACTACGATCAGTTCAGGGTCCAACATTCAAACAGTCGACGCCATCCATGAAAGAATCGATGTCGTCCAAAAATTAGTCACTAGATCTATTAACTCGCTCACATGACGCAGTGTAGCCGTCTGGTATCAAAGTAACTGTTTTGTATGCATTTAGTAAGGTTTCCTATGGAAAATTTTTATGTTAGTGGAAACTGAATGCAGTAAGTAACTACATTATGGTAAAATTCCACTTTTCATATTATTTTGAAGACAGTAAATATGGTATGAAGTAATGGTTTTTGGAGATGGCGTGTTTGGACAAGCAATAAATTATTGTAGTGACAGAAATATGCATATGATAAAAGGAGGCTGGTAGTAAAAGTTACAGATTTTCTTGGCGAATATCACTATAAAACAGTTTAGAACTTACTGGTATGAGACACTATCTCAACAAAAGGTACAATCTATGGTGTATCATTACATTATCATTCTTCGCAGTTCCATAACACGTGGGCAGACTGTTTACTATGTTATGACGTACATCTCCTAGGAGTAGCCCTGGGCTATGTTATTGTTTACCAGACAATCTAGAAATCCACAAACATGCTTCTGTAACCTGGCCTCTAGCGTACGCCGCAATTTCCTGACCACGTGGCGATGTTCGCGCGCATTTTCGTCGTCTTA
This sequence comes from Anabrus simplex, assembly GCF_040414725.1. Classification (NCBI taxonomy): domain Eukaryota; kingdom Metazoa; phylum Arthropoda; class Insecta; order Orthoptera; family Tettigoniidae; genus Anabrus; species Anabrus simplex. The sequence goes on along the minus strand of NC_090270.1, from coordinate 131,127,747 downwards.
AAATGGTGACGTAGTAGTCGGTAGTTGTTGCGTCATTTTAGATGCGCTCCTCCTGATGTAACTTGGCCATGAAATTGACTCATCCAGACACTCGTAATTTCGATCGCCCGTTGCGTCACACGGGAGCATGGAAAAGGCGTAGGAGGATTAACATATTCAGGGTCATTTACAGACAAAGAGATTTTATTTATTTCTCTATGAACACACCCGTGTCTGAGGATTATCTCCACTCATCCTTGCTGATCTGTCTTAAAGAAGACATTCCATAAAATTTGTCACACTAAAACCAAAAATAGTGATTGAAGGTTTTAAGAACTGGTATCTTTTGCGATAACAAAGGGAAAATGTTGGTGAAGCATGGTTGAGATACGTGATTTTAATGCACAAGTACACTTTAAAACTCTATTGAAACTTCCTAATGAAGAACATCCCTGTAACCAATTAAGATTTAAACATTCATTTTGAGTTAGGAAAGATTTTCTGGGTTTCAAAAATGGTGAGTCACGCATCATAGTTCTTTACGTAGGAGTTATTAAATATGGATTTTATTGTCACCTTGTCTTAGTCCTGAATATATTATTACATGTCACTGGAAAGTTACAAGGTTAAAATTTGAGTTTGATAATGAATTCCCTTAGAAGAGCGGTAGATTAAGTACTTCCAGTATCCATAACCCAGGCACAAAGAGGAATAGAGTGGTTAGCTCAATTCTCGAACATTTTGTCCTCTAGAAATTAACCTGGTACTGACCGAGGTATGTGTGATGCTAGTAATACTATTCCTTATGCAGCCAGTCCCTGTTATGAATAGTGTGAAAATGTCACTCATAGGGTCGGTTGGTACATGCATTTCAGTGGGCTTGGCAGACTGATATCTAATAGCAACTTCTGGCTCTGTGAGGAAAGCAACGGAAAACTACCTCACTCCTCATTTCCCTCGTATGCCTCTTCAGTTACGCCTAGGCTATCTATGACAGCTTTTGGCGGAACTGTGGAGGATCAAACCAGCTTTTGGTCTGAATACCCAACATACCCATATCTGTTGTTAGCTGAGTGATCCCACGGCCATATGCTTCTCCAGAGGTGAATGCCTCTCGTTTCTGAATGTTTTGACTTTCTGATGTGAAGTCGAATCTACGCCTTCCCGGGTCAACAGAGTTCATCACTACCACCTCGGTTAGGTATCCCATAATAATAATAATAATAATAATAATAATAATAATAATAATAATAATAATAATAATAATAATAATTCTACGTCCCACTAATTACTAAAGTTCTCTTACGTGCCCGTGAATCTATCGACATGAGACTGTCGTATCTCAGGCCTGAGCACACTTTCATACATGCTAACACCGGACTGAGCCGGGATTAAATCTACCAGCTTGGGATCAGAAGGCCAGTTCTCTGCCATCTTATTGTTAGCCACTCAGCCACTTACGAGGAATAACGATTCGCAGTACTAATGCCTCGGCGTAAGTAAGGAAGATGAGTGATCAAGGGAGATCAGTGACCTGGAGGCAATGCAGGGAATTTTGGTGAGTTCCTTTCTCTCCCTTTATGTGCTCCAGTAAAGTACTTTTCCAAATGCCGTCATGAAGCTGGGAAAATGGCAAACAGAAAAAGAAATTGTTGCGGGCAGAAGTAATAGTTGAATATGAGACTATTCGATCAACCTCTCAAGTAGCAACATCATGCAAGTCTTTTAAGTGGTATACACTGAAAGGAAAGGTATGCGAGAGATTTTCGCACATAGTTAATGGCATTTCACAAAAACCGGCAACTATCCACACATAGCATACAACGAACTTCTCCTAAATTTTGAAACAGAAAGCTTGGAATTGAGGAAACAGAAGGATGTGATGAAGTTTCTGTACAAAACTGTAAATGCTATTATTGACAACCCTGACTTTTTATGCCACTTGAGCTTCGACGTGCCCCATGTTAATGCAAGGAAAAATGTAACTTTTCATAATAAAAAAAGTCAGAACAACCGCTCACAAAAATTCCCCACTCCACAGGCTTTGCAATGTCTACAAGAGTGCAGTTCAGAAAAATAATTCTTTATACTTCTGTGTACCTCTAGATAAGTTTTCACAACAATTCACCATCTCCGTGAAAATTCTCTAATTTGTAATGCTGATTTGAGCCATAAAATGTATTATAAATATTTACATTCAGGCAATGATTGGTGTGGAGCAGTACAGGGCGAGCATAGGAGGATGGGAGGGAAGAAAGAAGAAGTGAAGACAAGAGGATGTAAAATAGAATTGGAAAAAATAGGCGAATTAATGATATCGGCGGCGATGATTATGATATTGCTTTGGATTGGTGGGGTAGAACTGAACCCAGGTCCGACTTCTAGGGGAAATATGAGTTGGGAGGACATGAAAGCAATTAGAAAAATCGTAAAGGAGGTGGTCGCGGAGGCCTGTCCCTTTGAGCAAATCAAAAACATGATGCGGGAACAAACGAGGGAGTTTGAAAAAATGAAGGGGTGGTACCAAGAAAAGGCAGAAGACACAGCTTCGCAGGTGAGGAAAAATGGCGCAGAAGTTTCAGCATTAAGAGAGAAAATAGGGCGATTAGAAGAGGAGATGGCGAAACTGAAAGCCGAAGTAGCTACTAACACTCGAAATCGTAGAAATAAATGCCTATTTATATTATAAATATTTACATTAAACCCTATCCCATAAATGTAATTATAAGTGTTAGAGCTAGAAGAAAATATTAGTTCAAATATGAAATTACGATTTTTATTTTTGAAATGTTTATTTTACTTTCTTGTAAAGATTAAATTAGATTAGATGTGAAATACTGTTCCTTTCTCATTGTAAATATTATATTAGAATAGTTCAGATATTAGGTCATTAGACTAAGCCGAAGCATTAAAAAACACATGTAAACATTTGCCATTGTAATTGGGATTCGAAATCCGGTAGTGCGCAATAAATAAATAAATAAATAAATAAATAAATAAATAAATAAATAAATAAATAAATAAATAAATAAATAAATAAATAACTTGAAAGCAACGATCACCGCCGAAGTTCAGCAGATCTCCCAAGCCAGTCTGTGAGCCAAGGTCTTGGCTAGAAGAGTGTATTTTTAATAGCAATTGTACGAAGCTGCATATAAAAACTTACTGTATGTCGTAAGCTATGTTAATACTGTACATATCCTAGGTGGATATTCTAAAAAGTTACAGTCTACTATTCCTGACTCAGGCCAAATGCTGGGTCAAAGAGAAACCATCAGGTAGCGGGCGTGGTAAGTTACAAGAAGTGCTATTCGCACATTTCCGGGACGAAACCAAACGTGTAGAAATATTACTGCAATGAGAACAACTGGAGTAACAGGAGATGTTGGAAAAATTCTCTCCTTCATACACCTTGTCCGTGCAGCTCGACTGTTAGTTAAACCAAGGATGTAGCGATAATAAATAAAATTGGCGTCCAACGGGTTGGGCAGGGCTAATATTATTTCATACTCACGATAATCCTTCTCTAATGATTTATTTTGAGAAAGGAAATGATAGAGTTATTATACAAGACCATTAGGACACACTATTAGTCAGTTTATATATTCTGGTTTCAGTGGAGTAAAGATTTTTTTTTTTTGCTAGTTGCTTTACGTCGCACCGACACAGATAGGTCTTATGGCGACGATGGGACAGGAAAGGGCTAGGAGTGGGAAGGAAGCGGCCGTGGCCTTAATTAAGGTACAGCCCCAGCATTCGCCTGGTGTAAAAATGGGAAGCCACGGAAAACCATCTTCAGGGCTGCCGGGAGTAAAGATTAGAGGGACCGTAGGCCTATTAGGATAGTGACGACTATCATCGGATCAGAAGATGGCAATAGAGAATCAATTGGCTTAACGTAGCACCGACATAGATAAGTCTTATGGCGACGATGGGATAGGAAAGGGCTAGGAGTGGGAAGGAAGAGGCCGTAGCCTTAATTAGGTGGTTTGAAAATGGGAAACCACGGAAAAACCACGCAAAAGTAGGGTTCGAACCCACTATCTCCCGAACGCAAGCTCACAGCTGCACGCCCCTAACCTCACGACCAATTTGCTCGGTATAATAGAGAATCAAGACTAACATTGAAACCTTCTGTTTCAAGTTAAGCGCCCTTGAATTTCCGCCTGAGAGGTGGAATCTCAGATAACAGAGAGCTTCATTCTTCGTAATGTAATTGTAACCTACAGGATATACTTGTATAGTTTCAAAATTGGTTTTTTTTTGCAAGTCGCTTTACGTCGAACCGACACAGATAGGTCTTATGGCGACGATGGGACAGGAAAGGGCTAAGAGTGGGAAGGAAGCGACCGTGGCCTTAATTAAGGTATATTAAGGTGCATTTGCCTGGCGTGAAAATGAGAAACCACCGAAAACCACCTTCAGGGCTGCCGGCAGTGTGATTTGAACCCACGATCTGTCGAATACTGGATACTAGCCGCACTTAAGGGACTGCAGATATCGAGCTCGGTCAAAATTGTTGAGTACACGCCTTATTATGGGAAACTGAAGTTCCTGAAGATCTGTTAAATCGTGTGATTAATAACAGTCATTCTGAGTGTTTTCAAAAGTAAAATGGAAGGAGGAGTATATTTTGTGAAAGTGTACAACATTTTTTCGATTTTAGCCTCGAAATACCACAAGCTGCATACGCGAGTACAGACTCTAATTTTTCAAATATCATACATACTACCATCACTCTTTATGCCTTTGCTGGCAGGACCTAGTGTTTACAGTGCACTATGTCTTCTGGTATAGGCTAGAGCAATTTTGTTACTTTCATAGATGTGTCTCAGTCTTATCCTTGGCTTTGACAATATGAAAGTGACCGAGGTATGAGCGATGCTAGTAATGCCAATCCTTATGCAGCCAGTCCCTGCTATGAATGGTGTGAAAATGTTGCTCATAGGGTCGGTTGGTGTATGCATTTCAGTGGGCTTGGCAGACTGATATGTAATAGCAACTCTGGCTCGGTGAGGAAAGCAACGGGAAACTACCTCACTCCTCATTTCCCTAGTATGCCTCTTCAGTGATGCCTAGGCCATCTATGACAGCTGATGGCAGAGCTGTTGAGGATCCCACCAGCGGCATCGCTGACGGACTGAACATACATACATCACTCTTTACATGCCCTACTTATGATCATAGAGCTTTTATTTCATAAAAGAAGTCACTAAGCAACAAATTAAAAAAAAAAAAAAAAATCTGAACGTTGTAAGACCTGAATACCGATATAATCTTATGTGGTTGTGTAAGTCTTTCGACAATCAATTAATAATGAGTATAATTAATGGAAAATTCGTGATAACATAACTTTCTGTTTTATATGTTGGTTTGAACTCAATATTTCTTTCTCGCACCAGATTGACGGACACACGAGAGCTCAGTAATGTGAACCAGGATGAATTTCTCTCTCTCAAAAGCAGTTCCTGAATTTTCGAGGTCAGTTACCTTGTCATGAGATTCAGAGGCCGAGGTTTTTATACCAGCTGACCGTGCACTTGGCCGCTCTAGTGAAGGACAGCTCATAGTAACTAGACACTGATGTAGGTGAGTCAACGTGCTTGCGTTTCTTGAATGGATTAAGTCACGTGATCTCTGGTTGGAGCACGTTCCGAGATGTTCCTGTTTCCTTCAAATACATTCTTATATATTATTTTCTAACCCGAATAATAAACCGTAAACTCGGTCAGGAAGAAAATTAAGATATGAGTATGCGTTACTAAAACTGTGTTAAGAAATGTAATCCGCTTGTAAAGGCATTCATTCGATTTATCAAGAAAATGAAACTGACAAAGACCTTGTTTTCTTTAACAATCATCTGATCTGATTGACTACTCTCTACAGAGACGTCCTCGCCAGTTAACTGAGGAACTTTATGAGGAACTTAGCAAATATACCTCGTAAGATTAAAACTTATCGTATCGTATCGAAAATTATATTTTACACAATTCCTATTATGTACAGTTTTTTGACGCAGCTAATATTATCTGTGATATTCACTATTTCCTGTTTTGACCCGATTATACGCCACTGTATAATAATCAGAGGTTGCCTAACTGAAATTATAAAGGGGTGCTCGGTTCTCGCGAAAGTACATGGGTTCGATTAATTTAGAAATGATTTTTCCACCGGAGAGACACATGGGACTGAGGTTCACTCAGCCTACACAAGAAATGAACACCAGGTGAATTCATTGGGGGGGGGGGGCAAAGGCGGTCGAGTATAGAGCCAACTACTCTATGCCACTCTTCCAAGGGAATTCATTGGTCTGTAATAGATGACATTCTTTTTATTATAACTTATATGGTACTAATGAAATGATATGTACCGAGCGAGTGGCTGCATGGTTTAGGGCACGCAACAGTCAGCTTGCATTCGAAAGAGTGGCAGTTGTTGGCAGCCCTGAAGAAGGTTTACCGTGGTTTCCCACTTTCATACCAGGGAAATGCTGGGACTGTGCCTTAATTAAGTGCACCGCCGCTTCTTTCCCACTCCTAACCTTTTCCTATCCTATCGTTGCCACAAGACCTTTGTGTGACGGCGCGACGTAAAGCAAATACAATAAAAGAAAGGAAAAAAAGGGAAGAAAGTAATAATATACATCTTAGTGCAGATACCAGCTATCCCGAAACTGAAATACACACCTTCCAGAAATTATGTTTAGCGGTTTTGCATGATAAGAAAAAATAAACAAACAAACGAACAAGCAAACAAACAAACAGGCAGACAAACGCACAGACAGAGAGACCGAATTTGAACTGAACCTTCTTTCGAAGTTTGAATATAAAATCCGAAATAAAAACGAAGTACGTGAAAGTACCACTTTAAGTGTACGGACAAAATTATTACTTTATTTATATAGATTAGTGTAATATAATTTCTACCATCCTAGTAGCCATGATAGTTAAGGCGTCAAGTCTAAACGGTCTGACACCGTGGTTAGCCGGTTCGAGTCCCATTGGTCGAAAAAATTTCACCATCACAATGTTGGCCCGCAGGGTAGGGGAGGTGGTGGTGTACAATTTCTAATCACTAGATTGCGTGCCAAAAGCCTGGATTCAATTCCAAACCTCTCCGCAGTGTACATATGAAGGGAGAGCATCTGGCGCTGTTGATGGCGATTCGTCCGTCGGATGGAGCCTTTAAGCCTTGAGCAGACCCTTTGGTGCTATTTGACAGGAGAAGGCTATGTGCCGGCATCGGGTTTCGCCCTCTCCCTTCCTACTATCATATATCACATCATTAACTCCTTTGATGAGGTTGATGTCAGGAAGGGTATCTGGTCGTAAAACTCGCTACGAAGGTTCATCTCACTTTATGCCCGTCCCCCTAGAGAAACGTGATAAGGGTTGGACGTAATGAAATGTAGTTCCTATGGGTACATTTCTCTACAGCAGAGGTGACGTGGCCACATTATTCAGGTTTGAGTGCCTGAATACCTGCGATGACACAGATGGTAGAGCGCTGGCCTTCCGAGCCTAAGTTGGCGGGTTCGATCCCAGCTCAGTCTCGTGGTCTTAAAAAATGCCCAAATACACCAGCCTCGTGTGAGTAGATGAAAAAACAACTCCTGACGCACACAATTTCGCTTCCACGTTGTCTACGAAAACCGTGAAGGTAGTTAGAGGGATGCAAAACCAATAACATTATTATAGACGAAGACCTAAACTCAAGGAAATGAGAAAGGCCAACACCTATAAAACTGACATGAGATAAATGAAATGACGTATGGCTTTTAGTGCTGGGATATCCCAGGACGAGTTCGGCTCTCCAGGTGCAGGTCTTTTGATATGACGCACGTAGGCGACCTGCGCGTCGTGATGAGGATGAAATGATGATGAACACAACACATACACCCAGCCCCCGTGCCAGGGAAATTAACCAATGATGGTTAAAATTCCGACCCTGCCGGGAATCGAACCCAGGACCCGTATGACCAAAGGTCAGCACGCTATCCATTTAGCCATGGAGCCAGACGGCATGAGATTTTAAACTGAAATATTAAAAATAATGTAACTACTGACGTTATATTTTCTCATTAGCACTCGTTTTTTTATTAGATACTTTGACAGCCAATTCATCAAAACAGACATGCCTAGTTTATTAACATTCACGGAATATTATACTTGTTAATGAACGTTAATCACTGTAGTTAAAACAAATAGTTGGTGCAGTAATATTTCAAGAGACAACTAACTTGTATCCAAACACTTGACGATGCATTCCATCAATGAGGGAACGTCTGGTCAACGATGTAATTAATCTACTCGTCACTTATCTGCCGTATTTAGTCATAACTGGAGTCCGGATTTTCATACAATTACATGTTTCTCCCGGTGTCGTCCCATTTGCGATCAGTCTTATTTGTGATCAGTCCCATTTGCGATAACTCTTATCAGTGACATACAAATAGTCAGGTTGCTGTGAGGGAATTCCCTACTGAAGGACTGGTACAGGAACACATCCCTCAAGTAACTGGCAAAACTACGTACAGTACTAGGATTCTTACGAATCGTATGTTGAAACTCATTAAATTACTTATATTTACCATATGAGACTGATGCGTTAATATCAAGACTGACAGAGAATAAACAGGACTCAAATGAACTTTTTATTTAGATTTATTTATTTATTTATTTATTTATTTATTTATTTATTTATTTATTTATTTATTTATTTATTTATTTATTTATTTATTTATTTATTTATTTATTTATTTATTTATTTATTTATTTATTCCTGACTTACATTTGTGGCGAAGTTAGGGCTCACGGCCCTCTCTTACACTTAACCACTATAAATATAATTTAAAAATGTAAACATAAAAGTAAGACATAGAAATTCTAAAAAGAAATAATACTACAGACATATAATTCTAAGACTACCGGTAAGTTAGGCCTACATATCAGTACAGCAATTAATGTGATAATTACTAATAATAATAATAACAATATTAATAATAATAACAATATTAATATTATTAATAATAATAATAAATGAAGAAACTAGATGGTTGTGGGTGTAAAGGCGGTTAAATCAGTTTTAAGAAGTAGGACAACCGTTGAATTTTACACTTTCCAATGTCAAAACAAATGATTTAGCTGTAACACTTTGTTTCTTCGATAGTGCTACCCTTTTCTTAAGCAATTGTTGCTGATCTCAAACTTAACAGTTAACCTACACTTTCTTATACATTAGGGGACACTATTAAATTACTACTTAAATAATGCTCAAACTGTTCAAACGTCATACTGACACGTTAAATAAGCAGCTGCTCAAAATATAATTAGCCTAGTTTCATCTATCTGTATGTATGCCTACCCCTTAGTCTCGTTTCTTGATACCGGGTTGTGATGAGATGAGATTAATTTATACGGGATGTTTCTATGCCCGGATGCCCTTCCTGGCACCAACCTCAGTTGAGGAGCTAATGAAGATGAAATGTGTTAGGGTAAATGAAATTGAGTAAGGGGGTGGGACTCAACTCTGGTCTATGAATAGGAACTGTGCCGGCATTTGCCTGGAAGAGAAAATATTAAACCACTCTGAGAACAGCCGATGGTGAGGTTCGAACCCACACGTTTCCCGAATACAGAGCTTGGCTTCATAGCCGTAGCGCGTTAAAACGCGCGGCCACTCAGCCTACTTTCACCTATATAAATAAAATAATTGTTGTCTGTACGCTCAGATTAGATGTACAAGATATAGAAATTAATGTCAAGAAAATATTTAAATTAAAATAAGTTGAAGAAATGATAATTCTATAACGATAGAGCGAAAAGATGAGATTGTATTCGGGAAATAGTGGGTTCGAATCCCATTGTCGGTAGCCGTGAAGATGGTTTTCCGTGGTTTCCTGTTTTCACAACAAGCAAAAAGTGCACCTTAATTAAGGCCACGGCCGCTTTCTTCGCACTTCTAGCCCTTTTCTATCCCATTATCGCCACAAGACCTATCTGTGTTGGTGCGATGTAAAGCCGGCGATGAAAAACCCATGTCACCAAACATCCATGGCTTTTCTGTAAATTTCTGTAAGAGTATCCATTACCTAAAGCACAAGGCTTGCCTTTATTCGTCTCAATGACTATGTCGTAAGTAAGCACGGAGAAAACAACATAACAACATAAGCTACATCAACGATGGATGCCTACAGCTGGAGTAATTACAGTATGTTAAAAACTATAGAGTAATATTATCTTTAAAAAAACGTCAAGAGAGAGATTATGTGGAGTACGCCCTAATTAGCAGTCCCCTTGCTGCATGGACGTTGGAAAACCCTCATAGGCTGCTGATAATTTTACAGTGGTCGCAAATGGGACACAACCTTTCTTCCTTAGCCTCTGTCTCTCTGAAAACTCAAAACATAGGCGAATTATTCAATGTTAACGTTTCATGTATAAACTTGAAATTACATTTGATATGGCGATCTGACTTCAACTTTGGGTGGATTCCTGAAAAAAAAAAAACTAGGAAACTAACGGATTTTCATTCATGAAATCGACTGGCATTATCTGTGACACAAAAAATAAATAAGTTTCGAAGCCACCCTTACAGTATGTGTGAAGTATGCACTTGTGACCTTATGCAATGATGAGAGATCGTTTGCGGTGTATAAGAACATACTTTTCGATCGTCGACAAAACCTGTCTCCTGACCACATGGAAGACATCTTGGGATGCTTTGATTAACGATGGAATTGCACCGATATCTATTGTGACTTATTTGAAATATGAAAATCCACAGCCTATGTCCAGTCATTCGGCCGGGTCAGGGATGGAATGAATGAAGCCCCATCTAGCGGCGGGGATAGGAGCTGTGCCGGCTTCCGAAGCTTGTCACACTCCTCTGAGGCAATTATTAATAATAAAGTTTTATTGCAGCCAATGGCCATATGTAAATTTTCTACTCTTTACTATATTCATGTAAGGACTTTTCTCTTTTGGTACACTTATTGAAGTGGTATCGTTCACATATTTTCTCACACAGTTTGCACACGCATTCGTCGTTTGGATCGTGATATATCTCTTTTACGCATAGCTTATGATGGAAACCATGTACAGCCAGCCTGTTGATAGCACTGCGCATGTTCTTATTCGGGCCCATCCAGTCTCTGTTTGTCATAGCATCCGTCACGTAGAACTCCGGCCTGATTTCTTCTCTTGTGCTTAACCTCACATTTAGGTGAGCAGTGGCTTGGGATGTCGATGGCACATAAAGATATTTAAGGTCCTCGATAAGGAAAGGCTCCTGAGCTAGTTCATAAGCTAGTCTAGATGGAGATGTCTTAGAAATACCTAATATTCTTTTCAGAAAGGTAGCTTTCTCTTTTTCAAGGGTAGTTAGGTCAGATGTTGATAATTTGTCCCAGATTAAATCTATGCCATATGTCAGAATGGGTAGTATCTTTGCATGAAAAAGTTTCATTGCCGAGCCTATTGATATTTTGGTTGGGTCTTGTATATCGTAAATTCCTCTTATTGCTGCTGCTGCTCTTTCCCTCACATGTATTTTGAATGAGGATCCTGACGTTTGTAGAGTGATGCCGAGGTAGCGAAAATTATTTACGGTAGTTAAATCTACCCCTGCATATGAAATTCTATCTGTCGCTGCTATTTTTCCTCCTTTTCTGAAGACCGTACAGACTGTCTTGTTCTTGTTAACCTGGAAGTCGTTTGTTTCGGCCCATTCCTGTAGTCTATCTACTGCGATCTGAAGGTCTTCTCTGTTTCTCGATCCTATTATCATGTCATCTGCGTGGGCATACAGCACTGTTGGCAAATTATCTGTTATTCTTGTGATGTCTGTTGTAGCTAATGAACGTGCGAATCCTCCAATACGTTTTGTTCAGTGTGACAGTGGGTTTTTATCCTCATTGTTGGAATGAATGATGATAGGGAAAACCACAGTGTCCGGAAGAAAACCTGTCCTGCCTTCGCTTTATCCAGCACAAATATCATAGAATGACCGGGATTTGAACCACGGAACCCAGCGGTGAAAGGCCGGTGCGCTGCCGCCTGGCCATAGAGGCTCCTTATTTGAAATGTATCTTCATAAAATACTTTTGAATGAGCGGCAACAATTTTTAACTCCGTATGCCATTTTGGTGTTACATGTTTAGTACATATTTTTGAGGTGTGTTATTACATGTAGCTTTTACGCGCAGCTCCGCCCGCGTCGACCAGATTTTGTGAATCCAAAACGGTTGTGTTTCTTGAGCTACGTAAAACATCACTTAATAGAACAGAAACACGTACCAGTTTTAGCTATTGCATTGAAATGGATTGGAATAAATGTAGAATACACTTTATCTTCCAATGCTGACTAATTAAAATTAAATATAGGCCTACGCAGCTATTTTTGTTTGTGTTTATTTATTTATTTATTTATTTATTTATTTATTTATTTATTTATTTATTTATTTATTTATTTATTTATTTATTTATTTGCCACTCAGTGTATTATATCTCCAAATATATAGGAGATGGAATGGTATTATTTATTTTATATACATATTACCTTCTGTCCTCGTCTACACTTGAATTCTACACCTATCATAATTTAAAACATGGATTTGCTAAAAACCCACTGTCACACTGAACAAATAACATCTTTAAGGATTCGCACGTCCTTCCGGCCATTGCTACATTAACACCAAAGGGATCATAAGCTTTTATGAGGATGGTTAAACTTTCTTCACGCACTCTGCATATCGCTTTCTAATGCGTGTCAGGAGGTAATCCTTTCCATGCGGGCTTCTAGTAGCCTAATAAAAACTGCAAGTAAGAAATAAGTAGAATAGTGTTTCAGCACGGAAAGGTTGAAGATGCCCTTGTTAGCCGCGCTTGGTGGTTATCAAATTATCTCTCTCTGCCCTTTTGCAGATTCCATAAAGTTTCACGTATTGAATAAGGCCAGTTTTACGGCCGGATGCCTATATTATCGCTAACTTCATGTGGAGGAATATATTCACCCTTGATTTTTTTTTGTTAGTGTGGTGTGTTGCGTATAACAAGTGGTGTGTATTAAAACTAACATACAGAACTAGCCTCCAGGCGAGAGGAATTAAATAAACACAGCTAAAATCCTTGGTCCGATTGGGAATTGAACTCTTCGCACTCTGAATCGAAAGCCGCTACAATGATCATTCGGGCAAGGAGCCGAACTATAATAATAATAATAATAATAATAATAATAATAATAATAATAATAATAATAATAATAATAATAATAATAATAATAATAATAATAATAATAATTGTTACGGAGTTATCCGTTGAAGGCAGAGGTGAAAGAAGGTGCGGGCTGGAATGGGTCTAACTAAAGGTCTTAAAGATGAATTTAAAATTTAAATAAAGGTTATATTTTCAACAGATAACAACATTTAACAATTTTCACTTGGTGAAATAACAAAGAAAATCAGGTACAATGCAACTTTACAAACGAAGGCACAAGTTCAGGGGTCTTTACAAATTCTGGGCAACGAGCCCAAATTCGTCAATCTTTGAGCTCTCAGCTCACAACCACAAAATACCAAAGGGCAGAACGCCCCTATGTACATGGAGCACTAGCTCCCAGCAATCAAAATGTCACGCCTCCCCGAGGCACCTTTCAAAATACCAGAAAGAGCTGACCCGCTCTCAATCTTTCAAGCCTATTAAGAGGCCATAAACGGACTTTACTACAAACTGCCCTCAAGGCACATTTATAAATAAACATGGGTAACTTGTACCCACTCTACTGGGCCTAAAATGAAAAATAATAGGTTACTTTAAATGGCCCTAAATGCAAAAGGAATGGAGGCGTGAGTTAACTCTCCTAAATACACATTTTAAAACCTAAGAGGCACTAGGCCGATTGCACAGGAGCTAATCCCAATCTATGGAGGTGACTAGTATACAAAATAAATTTAACACATTAAGAAAGACGAGAAAAACGGTTATGAGAACATAGTCACCTCAAATTCAAAAATGAAGGGGAGCTCGAGAGGGTAAAGCACTCTCTATCCCCGATTTACGGTTGAAGAAATTTGTAGTTTTTACATAGACTGGAAAGGGGTTTACATTTTAAAGAGATGGGTTACATATTAAAGGTTTCGAACCTTCCCCGCGAGTTAAACTGCTGAGCTAGCAAGAAAATATGTTAAATGGCCATTACCTTATTGAAGATCTGTTGCCCGAAGAAAGAGGCGCTTCCCGCCCCCTGCTACATATCCACACGCTAAGCTAGATGTTATTGAAGTGGCGCGGAGACAAGAAAATCAGCAGTTTTTATACCCTCGCGGAAAATTCGAGACCTTTCATGAATGGTTAAGACCCGCCCACAAACGTTTATTGGCTAACAGCAAAAGTTACATACAAATCGATGAAGAAACACCTTATTAGTGGGAATTTAATTACAGAAATTTAAGATTGGTTAAATTCAAAACAGGTGGAAAGAAAGCTTAATATTGCCAAACCCCAAATGAAAGAACAAAATTTAGTAAAGACAAAAGTTATGAATACAAAATTTCTCCAAGAGGGTTCATTCCTTCACACCAGAGTGCATTACCATAGTTTTTTAGTAGAGACATCTGTTAGAGAATGTCTTGATCAACAAAAGCAAATCAAAAACACCCAGTGACATCTTCTGATAAACAGTAGAGTTGATTCAGTTGTTACAGTTCAGGGTTTCTCCTGTAGAGAGGTACTTTAAGACGGAAAATTCAAATTTGCAGCGTAGAAGTGTACCAACCGGTACAATAATAATGTGACATCCGGAGAAGCCTGGTGCAGGTCTTAAGAGCTGACGTCGTGTAGGCGACCTGCGTGTCTGTGAGTATAAGGTCCTACCTAGGATGAATTCTAATGATGAAGACGGCACAAACACCCCGTTTTCGAGCCAGAAGAATTACGTAATGAAAGTAAAAATCCTCGACCCTACCGGGAATCGAACCCGAGACTCCTTGGACGAAACTATTTATCCATGGAGCCGAACACAATAATAATAATAATAATAATAATAATAATAATAATAATAATAATAATAATAATAATAATAATAATAACATGAGAACATCATTAAATCGACTGATGGGAGACTCCCGCTTGTCTTGTGATACAGCAGTCACTCTTACATATTTGTCATACACTCTTCAGACGATGTGTTGACCACGGGATCCCGGCTGAGTCTGGCATTGCTTCTATTTAACTAGTGACTTACTGGCTCTTCACTTTCATCTTTCCTTCCGGGCTGAGTAGCTCAGACGATGGAACGCTAGCCTTCTGGGCCCAACTTGACAGGTTCGGTTCTGGTTCATTCCGGAGGTATGTGAAGATATTCAAATACGTCAGCCTCGTGTCGATAGATTTGCTGGAAAGTTAAAGAACTGCTGAAGGACAAAGTTCCGGCAACTCGGCGTCTCCGAAAGCCGTAAAAGTAGTTAGTGTGACATGAAATCAATAACATTTTTTTCTTCTTTTTTCTTCTTCTTCTTCTTCTTTCGAATAACCCATTTGGAGGGTACGGTGAACCAACTTTGATTACTTTTCATTGTGTTCGATTTTCTTTGCTTCCAAATTTCCTTCATCCTTCGAGAGTGTCCTTCCTTCTATTCTTGAGTCCACTTTCTTCTAGTAGTTGGTTCCTTCCGCTCCTGAAACGCTGCCTTTTGAACTGCTTCTCTAAAAAGTGTTCTGTTTTTGATTGTATCTGTTTTAATTCTAGCATTTTTTTATGTCTTTCTCAAGTTCAATGAACCATGTGGGTTTAGATTTGTAACTATTCAGAAGGTTGAAGATGCGCTTGGTTAGTCTGCTGTCATCCATTCTGTAAACGTGTCCAAAAAATTGTAGTCTTCTTTTCCTCATTACGTCAGTTAGTTTTTCAATTTACAAATATAGCTCTCTGTTTGGTCTGTATTATTATTTCGTTTAGCTCCGAGTATTTTTCTAAAAATTCTTCTTTCATCCTTCTCTAGTTTTTTGAGATCTCCAGTTCTTGTTAGTTTAAGAGTTTCTGCCGCATATACATTTTCAGGTCTGACTACTGTTTGGTAGTGTCTCAATTTTGTGTTCCGGGATAAGGATTTTTTGTTATATACATTTTTTGTTATGTGAAACATCCATTCCATTTTGTGCACTCTAATTTCAATAGCTGTTTTTTTCTTTTGTGTCATTCGTTATCCACTCTCCTAAGTATTTAAAGCAATTTGTTTTCATATTGTGTTGTTATGAATTATCATATTTTGCCGGGCATCTCTGATGTTTGTCATAAACTTTGTTTATTCAAATTATATTTGTAGTCCTATTTTAGCTACTTGTTTTTGTAATAACCTTTTAATATTATTATTTTCATCTTTTTTGTCTGGTTCCCGTTACACTCTCTTTTGTCCTCGAGGCTTAGGAAGTTTTCCATTTTCTCATCTTTTATATACCTTCACTTTCTTTATCCGATACCCTTATTGTAGTACAAATGGGAAGTCAACCTCTCTTACTTATTGTTCAGAGAGGGTGATAGCGTCGTTATGGACTCTTTAAAAATCAGCACGTACGAGCACAACAATCAGTCTAATATACAGTACTGTAGTTCCTTGTTCTTTCTTTCTTTCTTTCTTTCTTTCTTTCTTTCTTTCTTTCTTTCTTTCTTTCTTTCTTATTAATCCAGTTACCCTCCAGGGTTGGTTTTTTCCTCGGACTCAGCGAGGGATCCCTCCTTTACCGCCGCAAGAGCAGTGTCCTGGAGCGGGATACCTTTGGGTTGGGGAGATACAACTGGGAACGGGAACCAGTACTTCGCCCTGGTGGCCTCAGCTGCTATGCTGAACAGGGGCTTATGAAGGGATGGGAAGATTGGAAGGGATAGACAAGGAAGAGGGAAGTAAGCGGCCGTGGCCTTAAGTTAGGTACTATTCCGGCATTTGCCTCCAGGAGAAGTGGGAAACCACTTTGAGGATGACTGAGGTGGGAATCGAATTCCCCTCTACTCAGTTGATCTCTCGAGGCTGAGGAAACCCCTTTCCAGCCCTCATACCACTTTCCAAATTTCGTGACAGAGCCGGGAATCGAACCCGGTCCTTCGGGGGTTGCACCTAATCACACTAACTACTACACCAAAGAGGCGGGCAGTTCCTTGCAATGGCTTTATAATTTCGGTCCAAGAAATTTGCCAAGGTCGTCACGTGTATGAAATGTAAACAGCGTTCAAGCAGAAAAAACGTACATTTAAATATCATTACTTGTCTTAATTAGTTGTACTATGTATGTTTTAAAAACAACTTCACTCATCCAAATCCAAACAAGTAATTACAGTTGGTATTTGCTATGTTGGAGATATTAAGCATTTTAATTCAGAGTAACTAATTCATGTACTATCGCATTTTCTGATAATAGTGAAGTTCCCAGGAAGTGTTTTCAGTACAGTACAGTACACGTGTCTAGATAATAACTGATACGTGGTGATAAGGTGTAGACATGAAACCAGCGTAATAAAGTGTTTCGTAGAACGTGTTCAATTTTAGTATCGTCAGGATATGTTTTCATCACGAGACATGAAGAGGCATACGTATTTCGTACTTTTATTAGCCTTGTCGAGCGTGTGCATAAGAGAGGCTATTTCAGTGTGACAAACGAGCCAAGGACACCACAGTGGTATTACCACCCTGCAGCGTATTGAGAAAGTGTCTATCATTCTCGCAGAGACGTGCATGAAGCATGTAATACGATTGTTGTATAATATTAGGTGGTGGTGTTAATTATTGTTTTTTTTTTCTTTCTTTGCAAGTTGCTTTACATCGCATCGACACAGATAGTCCTTACGGCGACGATGGGACAGAAAAGTTCAAGGAGTGGGAAGGAAGCGGCCGTGGCCTTAATTAAAGTACATCACCCAGCATTTGCCTGGTGTGAAAATGAGAAACCATGAAAAACCATCTTCAGGGCTGCCAACAGTGGGGTTCAAACCCACTGTCTCTCGAATGGAAGCTATCAGCTGCGTGACCCAAAACCGCGCAACCACTTTCTTAAGAGTGTGGTTGTTTCTTGAAATTAATTCCTTCATTAAAAATTATGCTTCCAAACACGTTACACAAAATCTTAAAACAAAAATTAAAAACCCGGAATAAAATACAAACAAATGTAAACATGAAAATTAGACTATTCTACTTTTTCAAAAAATATAGCAAAAATGACTATTTCTCTGCTATGACAGTGTTTGACAAGAAGCGTAGAATCTATAAGAGGAACAATATTTCTCAATAACTCGAAACATTACATATTGCTGTCCAAAATACGCGCTGGTTAGAGTGCACAATTTACCTTGTTACAGGGTACGCTACTATTTCTTTCATGTAATTAAACATTCACTAAGACTCCGCGGCCATGAGAAACTTTGGTAGCCGTCTCATAGACGTTTAATATCAGTATCACATTGGTACGTTGCTGAGTGCAGCAGGTATATAAGTTATCATTCGGAGCGCCCCAATTCGAATTTCTGTTCTCCATGTGTTCTTCCTATATTATTTTTTTGCAATTTGCTTTACGTCGCACCGACACAGATAGGTCCTGTGGCGACGATGGGATACGAAAGGCCTAGGAATTGGAAGGATGCGGCCGTGGCCTTAATTAAGGTACAGCCCCGGCATTTGCCTGGTGTGAAAATGGGAAACCACGGAAAACCATCTTCAGAGCTGCCGACAGTGGGGCTCGAACCCACTATCTCCCGATCACTGGATACTGGCTGCACTTAAGCGACTGCAGCTATCGAGCTCGGTCCCATATGATTACTCCAGAAACATGATGTATAGTCTCTGAGCAGTGTTGAATGGTTCAAGTGGTAGAGCTCTGGCTTTCTGAGCCCCAAGTCAGCAGGTTTGAACCCAGTGGTATTTGAAAGTGCTTTAAATAAGCCTACCTCCTGTTGGTGGACCTACTGGCACGTAAAAGAACTCCCGTGGGACTAAGTTCCGATTCCTCGGCGTCACCGACAACTGAAAATATAGTTAGTGTAACGTAGCAATAACATTATTCTTCTCCTTCTTTCTTATTTGGAATCTCTTTTTTCACTTTTAATTACAACTACACATAACAAGTGCCCGGGCTACTTGTCTGAATGTTCAGGTGTGTTCGGTTCAGAGGGTCTCAGGTTTGATTCCTGGTCGGATAGAGAGGATTTTAACCACGTCAGGTTAATTCCTCTAGCTCGGGGACTGGGTGTTTGTGTTTGCCTTAGTACACATTTACATACCACACATCATACCATAAACCACAACAGAAAAACGCAAAAGTGAGTATATAGGGTTGATGTCAGAATGGGCATCCGGCCGTAAAACTGGGATAAATCGATACAAATTCTCGAGCGCAGGTAATTGGAAAAAAGGCCAGGAAGATAATGATACATACATGCATACATATATTATAGACTATTATGCAAGCTTCCACGAAATAACTAAATGCCACCATAATCCTCTATTTGTTACTAGCTCTGTGGCCTCGTTTAGTTCTTTATCTCTTATCTTTAAGTCATTAGAAACTGAGCATAAACATCGTCGACTAGGTCTCTCTCTACTTCTCTTCATGACCGAGTCCATTATTCTCCAAGGTAACCTATCCTCTTCCATTCGTTTTACATGACACCACCACCGAAGCCAGTTTCTTGCGCACAACTTTGGGCCGATGACCTAGATGTTAGGTCCCTTTAAACAACAAACACTGCGTACAACTTCATCAATCTAGTTGATTCGTAACTTAAGCCTAAGCCATTACCTCCTCATTTCGACTACCCTCCAGCCATAGTCCCAATTGTTTGTACCAGCAATAATTCTCGCTATTTTCAGGTCTCTTACTTCTAACTTATGAATAAAATACATTTTTATATAAGTACAGACAAGCTCATCTGCCCTGTAGATAGTATGCGCTCTGTGAGAAGAATACATTAATCTACGTGAAGATGAAATCCCTAGATTGAAACTCCTCTGCCTCTCCCGTAGGGATGCGTGGCTTCTTGTCTACGACAAGATCTTTTCCTACCTTAGTTCTACAGTTTAAACCTCTCCGAGCCAACTGAGTAGGCTTCGGTCAGCCATGCATTTAAGAATGGCAAAAATAGGTATAAAAATATTCACTAAAATGTTAAAATATGTGCTAATATGGATGAAATGTGCATCCGATAGTTAGAAGAAGCTGTTGTTGTTCTAAAACGTTGTTGAAAATGATCGAACTGCAATTTGGCTCGCCTAGTGTACAGCACCATTTTATATTTTCAGACTTCATGACGCAAGAACCTGATGAACCTTGGCCTACCAAGCGACTGTTGCCCATCCTGGAGGCTTGCGGATTACGAGGTGCCGCTTGGTCAGCGCGACGAATCCCCTCGGTCGTTGTTCCTGGCTTTCTAGACCGGGACAGCTATCGCAACGACAGATATCTCCTAAACTGCAATTACGTATGTTGAGTGTACAGCAAACCACACCTCAGATTCAGAAATAATTCCTGGGAATCGAACTCGGGCCTCCGCGTAAGAGGCAGGTGTGGTACCCCAAGGCACGGAGCGGCTCTATTTTATATTTTGCCCTTAAAATATGTGTGAAGTTTCCAGGGCTCCCCAAAGTTTGTTAAATATTTCTAGAGTTCCCATGGGAAACATTGTCTTAAGACAATTCCTGAGTACACACTTCTTTGGGCATTTCACGTACGGCGATACAACGAGAAATTCTAGATTTTTCCAAGACACTGCCCAATCATTGGGGAGAAAATAATATCTGAGACACGAAGTCTACAGGATTTCGAAATTCGGAAAGACATAAAGACATACCATACATGGACAGTATTCGGATTATCATATCACACTCAATTTCTTATCGTTTATTTGGAAATAGGGTTTACAATCAACAAAATAGTGTCCCAGGGATTGTAGTTAGTATAACAGTCTAAATAAATTGCTAACATACGGTGTTAATAGAGATTAAAGAAGAACAAGCAGATCATTATAGCTCGTCTTCGTAATATAAGTAACATGACGTTCAAATCTAGGAGACCTGTGGGGAGAAACAAGGTTGGAGGATGAGCTGCAAACAAATCTTTACGCTAGAAACCTGTTGTCCTGGATACCCGGAAGATAAATTGTCCAGTAAAATAAATGCGAAACATCTCACGTTCGCCAAGAGGAACGGAGTAACCTCCACACTTGAGAGTCGCCATAGTTTTGTGAATCTGTCGCTCTGCCTAGAGCTGCAAGGCCAGCGAGTTTACCGTGAAATACTCGTAAATATATTCAGTGTAGCTTGTCTGAAGACTTGATTCTAGGCCACGTCTTGCGATGAATTCAATGTGCAGAGTCAATTTCCTTATCCTCACAATTCGGTTCCCGATTAAACTAAACTAAAACATTACGAATTTCCCACAAGAGGTCCAGTGACAGGTTTCTGAACTTCTACCGTATATATTTTAAAATATGTACCATCACGTGACACGCATTGTTCTCAACGTTTCGGAAGATTATTGAACATGTTGATGAAGAAATGTTGCTATAAGGACACAAAACATGACGTTAATTTCCGCGTAATACGGGAATACAGATAGTCGCAAAAGTATCCGTCCACCTGCTGGTGTGATAAACACTTCGGTAAAAGCCCTGAAAATAGTCTCTAGCAAAGTAACATTAAGGAGGAATATAACTGTATCACAATATATAAGTTATACCTCCGTTTCTGTTAATAATCCATTAACGTACGAACATAACGTAATAAACGGCAACGCAAAAGTATTCATCCATTATGTTCTCTGTGATGAGACATCATAACATGGGGAAATACATGAGTCAGGGTTTTGGCGAGCGGTACGTGCTGATGGAACAATACGTAAACATCACTTTCAGAGCTAGAATGGCTAAGACAGGGGAAACACTCTTTGAACGGGAGCGAATTGTTGAAATCCCCAAAGAAGGACATTCTCAACGACCAATTGCTGAGAAAACAGAAATACCACGATCAAGAGCAGAAGGCACTATTTACACATTAAAAACCACTTCGACTATGATAAATAAATCTAGAACAGGACGTCCTAGTGCACCTGTCCAGGGTTCCAGTGCATAATGATTTATTATAATTCTCAAAGGCGATGGCTGAATGGATTACCTTAGACGAGACCTTCGGAAACAACTCCGGCATCGAAGTCCCATCACCCCTACCTGAGTAGTATGCACGGCTAAGCTCGGGAGCATACGGGTCAATGTTATGTCCGGAAAAGTGGGCAAACTAATTATATCTAAAGTAGGGGAATTTAATTATGAGAGGAATATGACATCACTACTAAATGAGAAGAATGGTGTTCCAATCTGTACAACACAAGGTTTAATAAACTGAGAAACACATGTTAAATTCTCTGCGAAAGATATGCCATGAAATTTATACATAAAAGGGAAATATATGTCTGACTTATGATGAGCGAATTCATGTCTGTCAGTCTATACCTGATTTCGCATTTTTCACGTCATAACTTCTAAATGTCGAAAGGGCGTCCCCTTTCGCACTAATTAACACTCGCAGATGCTTATTATTATGTCCGCCTCTGTGGTTTAGTGGTTAGTGTGTAGCTGCCACCCCCGGAGGCCCGGGTTCGATTCGCGGCTCTGCCACGAAATTTGAAAAGTGGTCGGGAGGTCAACTGAGTAGAGGTGGGTTCGATTCCGATCTCAGCCATCCTGGAAGTGGTTTTCCGTAGTTTCCCACTTTTCCTCCAGGCAAATGCCGGGATGGTACCTAACTTAAGGCCACGGCTGCTTTCTTCCCTCTTCCTTGCCTACCCTTTCCAATATTCCCATCCCCACCAAGGCCCCTGATCAGCATAGCAGATGAGGCTGCCTGGGCGAAGTACTGGCCATTCTCCCCAGTTGTATCCCCGACCCAACGTCTCACGCGCCAGGACACTGCCCTTGAGGCTGTAGAGGTGGTATCCCTCGCTGAGTACAAGGGAAAACCAACCCTGGAGGGTAAACAGATTAAGAAAGAAAGATGCTAATTATATAACACACTGTGATAAACTAAAAAATACCACTAATAAAAGGCATACCTCGCAACGGTTCATTATTCTTACATCATGATTTTACATATTACGAATTAAGAGTTTATCATGTCCTAAAATCATTGTGATTGAGGTGTACAACAAAGCTTTCCTAAGCGCACTTCCTAGACATGTGAAAGTCGTATCACAACATTACTTTCTTTGTCCTATCTAAATTTGTTATTACGTATTCGATCACACACAACGCTTGTTTCACCAGGATATTAATAAGCACTATTTAACAAGACACATTTCAAAACAACGGTGCTCCCTGTGCGACAACACATTTAGTGAACCAATATCAAACACAATATACGACACGAATAACAACACTCTCTGAAAGAAAAGACCGGGAATAGTACACTTTATATTTACAAGAAGGGCACTGGATGGCATGGTCCATCTACGATCACTGACAGTGAGCATAGCTCTCATTGTTGCATGGGATTGAACCCACCCTCCTCTGATGTTCTGAAAATCCCTACATCGGATTAATTAAATACAAACAGAAAATGGGAGGAGTTATCTCGTCTAATGAAATCTTGAGTCTACTCGACGGTGGTAATCTCTGAAATTTTTGCATGTCGCTTGGTAAGCGCGACGAATTCCCTCGGTCGTTGTTCCTGGCTTTCTAGACCGGGATCGCTATCGCAACGACAGATATCTCCTAAACTGCAATTACGTATGTTGAGTGTACAACAAGCCACACCTCAGATTCAGAAATAATTCCTGGGAATCGAACTTGGGTCTCCGCGTAAGAGGCAGGTGTGGTACCCCAAGGCACGGAGCGGCTCTATTTTATATTTTGCCCTTAAAATATGTGTGAAGTTTCCAGGGCTCCCCAAAGTTTGTTAAATATTTCTAGAGTTCCCATGGGAAACATTGTCTTAAGACAATTCCTGAGTACACACTTCTTTGGGCATTTCACGTACGGCGATACAACGAGAAATTCTAGATTTTTCCAAGACACTGCCCAATCATTGGGGCGAAAGTAATATCTGAGACACGAAGTCTACAGGATTTCGGAATTCGGAAAGACATAAAGACATACCATACATGGACAGTATTCGGATTATCATATCACACTCAATTTCTTATCGTTTATTTGAAAATAGGGTTTACAATCAACAAAATAGTGTCCCAGGGATTGTAGTTAGTATAACAGTCTAAATAAATTGCTAACATACGGTGTTAATAGAGATTAAAGAAGGACAAGCAGATCATTATAGCTCGTCTTTGTAATATAAGTAACATGACGTTCAAATCTAGGAGACCTGTGGGGAGAAACAAGGTTGGAGGATGAGCTGCAAACAAATCTTTACGCTAGAAACCTGTTGTCCTGGATACCCGGAAGATAAATTGTCCAGTAAAATAAATGCGAAACATCTCACGTTCGCCAAGAGGAACGGAGTAACCTCCACACTTGAGAGTCGCCATAGTTTTGTGAATCTGTCGCTCTGCCTAGAGCTGCAAGGCCAGCGAGTTTACCGTGAAATACTCGTAAATATATTCAGTGTAGCTTGTCTGAAGACTTGATTCTAGGCCACGTCTTGCGATGAATTCAATGTGCAGAGTCAATTTCCTTATCCTCATAATTCGGTTCCCGATTAAACTAAACTAAAACATTAGGAATTTCCCATAAGAGGTCCAGTGACAGGTTTCTGAACTTCTACCGTAGATATTTCAAAATATGTACCATCACGTGACACGCATTGTTCTCAACGTTTCGGAAGATTATTGAACATGTTGATGAAGAAATGTTGCTATAAGGACACAAAACATGACGTTAATTTCCGCGTAATACGGGAATACAGATAGTCGCAAAAGTATCCGTCCACCTGCTGGTGTGATAAACACTTCGGTAAAAGCCCTGAAAATAGTCTCTAGCAAAGTAACATTAAGGAGGAATATAACTGTATCACAATATATAAGTTATACCTCCGTTTCTGTTAATAATCCATTAACGTACGAACATAACGTAATAAACGGCAACGCAAAAGTATTCATCCATTATGTTCTCTGTGATGAGACATCATAACATGGGGAAATACATGAGTCAGGGTTTTGGCGAGCGGTACGTGCTGATGGAACAATACGTAAACATCACTTTCAGAGCTAGAATGGCTAAGACAGGGGAAACACTCTTTGAACGGGAGCGAATTGTTGAAATCCCCAAAGAAGGACATTCTCAACGACCAATTGCTGAGAAAACAGAAATACCACGATCAAGAGCAGAAGGCACTATTTACACATTAAAAACCACTTCGACTATGATAAATAAATCTAGAACAGGACGTCCTAGTGCACCTGTCCAGGGTTCCAGTGCATAATGATTTATTATAATTCTCAAAGGCGATGGCTGAATGGATTACCTTAGACGAGACCTTCGGAAACAACTCCGGCATCGAAGTCCCATCACCCCTACCTGAGTAGTATGCACGGCTAAGCTCGGGAGCATACGGGTCAATGTTATGTCCGGAAAAGTGGGCAAACTAATTATATCTAAAGTAGGGGAATTTAATTATGAGAGGAATATGACATCACTACTAAATGAGAAGAATGGTGTTCCAATCTGTACAACACAAGGTTTAATAAACTGAGAAACACATGTTAAATTCTCTGCGAAAGATATGCCATGAAATTTATACATAAAAGGGAAATATATGTCTGACTTATGATGAGCGAATTCATGTCTGTCAGTCTATACCTGATTTCGCATTTTTCATGTCATAACTTCTAAATGTCGAAAGGGCGTCCCCTTTCGCACTAATTAACACTCGCAGATGCTTATTATTATGTCCGCCTCTGTGGTTTAGTGGTTAGTGTGTAGCTGCCACCCCCGGAGGCCCGGGTTCGATTCGCGGCTCTGCCACGAAATTTGAAAAGTGGTCGGGAGGTCAACTGAGTAGAGATGGGTTCGATTCCGATCTCAGCCATCCTGGAAGTGGTTTTCCGTAGTTTCCCACTTTTCCTCCAGGCAAATGCCGGGATGGTACCTAACTTAAGGCCACGGCTGCTTTCTTCCCTCTTCCTTGCCTACCCTTTCCAATCTTCCCATCCCCACCAAGGCCCCTGATCAACATAGCAGATGAGGCTGCCTGGGCGAAGTACTGGCCATTCTCCCCAGTTGTATCCCCGACCCAACGTCTCACGCGCCAGGACACTGCCCTTGAGGCTGTAGAGGTGGGATCCCTCGCTGAGTACAAGGGAAAACCAACCCTGGAGGGTAAACAGATAAAGAAAGAAAGATGCTTATTATATAACACACTGTGATAAACTAAAAAAATACCAGTAATAAAAGGCATACCTCGCAACGGTTCATTATTCTTACATCATGATTTTACATATTACGAATTACGAGTTTATCATGTCCTAAAATCATTGTGATTGAGGTGTACAACAAAGCTTTCCTAAGCGCACTTCCTAGACATGTGAAAGTCGTATCACAACATTACTTTCTTTGTCCTATCTAAATTTGTTATTACGTATTCGATCACACACAACGCTTGTTTCACCAGGATATTAATAAGCACTATTTAACAAGACACATTTCAAAACAACGGTGCTCCCTGTGCGACAACACATTTAGTGAACCAATATCAAACACAATATACGACACGAATAACAACACTCTCTGAAAGAAAAGACCGGGAATAGTACACTTTATATTTACAAGAAGGGCACTGGATGGCATGGTCCATCTACGATCACTGACAGTGAGCATAGCTCTCATTGTTGCATGGGATTGAACCCACGCTCCTCTGATGTTCTGAAAATCCCTACATCGGACTAATTAAATACAAACAGAAAATGGGAGAAGTTATCTCGTCTAATGAAATCTTGAGTCTACTCGACGGTGGTAATCTCTGAAATTTTTGCATGTGAATGTTACACCGTAAGAGGCAGAGTGAACAGCTCGCATGACTCTCCCAAGTAGCGGGAAGGCAGACTTCACTCAGGACATTCCCCTCATCAACAAAGCCATAAATCGATCAGGCGCGCCCGCTGTGGTCGCTCTCACTTTTCATCTCCCAGACACAACGGAGTAGTTCCGTTTCTATTATTATTATTATTCTCGCGGAAGAGTATTTTTCTTCTTCAATTCTCCGGATGCTATCAGCATCAATGTCATATTCTGGCCATTATCTAGCCTCAATACCATTATCTTGGTGCGGCATTCCACATCGCACTTAACACACAATCATTTGGAGAGATTCACATTTTCAATTACAATATCAGGATTCAGAACAATAACCTGCAAGGTGAACTCCGCTCTCCTCCCCGATATCTCAAACACATGCATCTTTACAGAGAAGACTCTTACCTTCGGGACTAAAATTCACTGTAGCACTCGCGCTCTAAGTAACACTGTACTTCACATCCCGTTGTCATATCTCCATCAATCTTGATCAACAATCTTAAATTACAGGTTGGAGGAATTTCCTACATTATGCGTGAAGTGCAAAAGAAATAACATAAGAACATTGCTTGTGCTTGTTGTTTTAAGGGGCCTAACATCGAAGGTCATCGGCCCTATAAGAACTTTTTGACGACTCATATTGACTTATATACTGATGATGGCTGGAAACATTCTAATGAACATTAGCCCCTTTACGTTACGACACTTCGCACGGAATTAATTCTAGGGTCTTATGAATACATCATGCTCTACATCTCCCTGATCATAAATGAGGTAAATGGTTACCCGAACCATGAAGAAAATTTCCCAAAAAAGTATATTAAACAAAGAAATAACTACCATCCCTTTGAAACAGCGTAACAGTTTTCTGAATTGTGAATTATTTACATGCATAAATTATTTACAGTTATAGTGTAATACGACGTTTTCTTGCCAAAATTTAGAAATGTACTCATCACTTCAGTATTGCGATCAGCTGTCATCAGACGGGTACAACCATGGGGTTTTAGGCTGTCATCGTAATGGCTTCAATGGTGTGGAGTTGTAGGTTCGTCTTCTTCTGGATCACGTTCATGTTTGCTAGATCTTCAACCCGCGTCGGAAAATCTAGAAGTTCTCTGCTGCGGCTCGAAGACTCCTTCCGGATCCGACGATCTCGCTGGTTCAGATATGCAAATGAGGAAACTGATTTGTTATACATGCGTTAATTTCATGTCACACATTATAACTCGTTGCGACTAGAACTACTCATAGACTCGAGTACACTAGCCCAGTAACGGTATTGTCCTGTAGCCCATTACGGATCCCCTCTCCTTTGCTTATCTCGATTATTAACAGCTATCTAGGCCCCGAAGCAACACACGTACACCTGGTCGCAGTCACTGGATACACAATGTTTAATTAGTTGAACTCTTTACGTGTTAATGATATTACGTTCGCCTAATTCACGGCACTGGCTAATTGTAGGACAGGTCACTCACTGCATTTTAAGGTAGCTAGGAGACACTTCCCGCTCTCTTAATATCGTAAATAAGCCACTCATTATTTCACCCAGTTCGCTTCCTGAATTTGCTATCACGAAGTTATAAACTCTCCTATAGCACTTTCCTCTCTTTGTTTAGTTACATTATGCGAATATTATAATATATGCAAATCGCACCCACTTCACTCAATGTATGTGGTTTCACACATAGCATTAAGCTTCACAAGGATAAATAAATTCACAGCTCCCCTGATGTCTCGACACGTAATCTGCACAGATCACTATTACTATCATGCTTATAAATTCACTAGAGGCAAATTGTATGCACACCACACATTATGAAAAAATCACTGAGAGTATGATTGAGTTCACAACGAATCACGACCGATCACTGAGTAAAAACTGCACAATGAAGAAAGACTGACGATTGAATAAAGACTGCATACAGAGTAAAGACCGACGATTGAATAAGAACGGAATAATCGGCCTCAAAGCTCTTTCTTCTTATAGACGAACCGGATGGGCGCAGGAGAGGGGGCGAACCACGGCACCTTGACAAACACCGGTCCGCTAATAAGGGGTTCTCGACATTGGTTGAGGTATCAAATTAAAGCTTGAATGTTCTTCTTTTTACTGACCGATTTTCATTCTGATCGCATCGTAAGTTTGATCACAATCTCAAAAGCATAATCAAATATTTTCCGCTTGGTGACGCCATGCCGTGGGGGATCCTCGACCTCCCTCTCACAGTCAGATAATAATATACTAATTATGTAAGATACACCTTGGCAGCTTAATTCAGCATAAAATCTCCTGATTCTTATGAATCCTTATTCATAAATATCCATCACGCATTTCAAAACTTCGGTTATTATTATAATTAAAAACAATTGAAGACTGTATGTTGGTATCAGTGGATCTGCAGGGAAACTCAGAGATTTACTGTTTCATGTGTTGAGACGGTTTCTTAAGTTCCAACTTGCGACCTAGATCTCTGGTCACGTGCCACGTGTCTATTCTGTTCTCGCTCCCACAGAAAGAGAGCATTTTTAAAGTACACGCCAGCACACGCCCTTATCTCTCTAATTACGCGCACTGAGACCCTAGTCTCGCCAGTCAGCAGAGAGCCACTCGCGTCCCGGAACAGGTAAAATATGCTGGTTTGGACACTATTTGTCCTAGAATTGCTCAGAAAACGGCATATTCCATTTACAGGGTATAGGTCGGCCGCTCGTTCTTGGCCGGTGCAATTCACGTGCGCAGTGGTCTCTCCACGCATAGCGAGCCTTTAAGTTTCTTCCCACTACGGTAAACAGTACATTTGACGTGCGCAGTGATCTCCCCGCGCAGGGCATGCGCATAATAATTATGGCCTCAGTTCTCTCCTCGAACTGACAGCGTGCGGACACCAGAGTAACGCGAGCGGTAAGAATAGTGACTAGTGGTTCGTTTTTACTTCCTTACAATCCCTCCCGTTCATTCGAAACTAGGGTCGAAAACCTTGCATAGTCAATCACGTGAAGTAATTTCGAATGTACACGAATTTATGAAGAGAGAAGCAGCGGCCGGTGAAGTGATGATCCCTTTGAAAAAGGTTCAGGAAAGGGTCGTAAGGGCGACTCGTGTGTCTGAACGATCTGTGAGACGGATTATTAGGGAAAGAGAAGCCGCTGAAGAAACGGGAACATCATTTGGAACGCCTGGGAAAAAGCACGCAGTAAGGAAACGTATTACTGGTGTGGATGACTTCGACGTGTCTGTGATTCGCCGTACAGTGCATGACTTTTATCTTGTAGAGAAATGTGCGCCAACAATCGGCAAACTCCTTCCTAGACTTCAGGATGAGGATAGCATAAAGTTTACAGGAGGGAAAACAAGTTTAAAACTCATATTGAAGAATATGGGTTTTAAATGGAAAAAGACAAGAAACAACAGGGCTGTTCTGATAGAACGGCATGACATTAGGTCTTTGCGTATACAGTTCCTGAAGGCGATTAAGAAATATCGAGAGGAGGGTCGTCCCATAGTTTATGAAGACGAGTCTTACATTCATAGTAGCCATTCAAGCCCTAAGAACTGGAGTGATGTCACGGCAGCAGGTTTGATGACACCTGTATCGAAGGGCAGTAGATTAATAATCGTTCATGCCGGTGGCTCGTCGGGTTTTGTACCGAACGCTCTATTAATGTTCAAATCGGGGCGGTCGACGGGAGACTACCATAATGAAATGAACTCTGAAAATTATCAGCGCTGGTTGACAGAACAATTAATACCAAATTTACAACCTAAATCTGTGCTGGTAATAGATAATGCTTCTTACCATAACGTTCGTCTGAACAAAACTCCAACCTCTAATAGTAGGAAAGATACCATGAAAGCATGGCTTAGAGGGAAAGGAATTTCGTTTGAAGAGAGTATGCTAAAGGCTGAATTGTACAACATTATTAAATTGCACAAACCGCTCCATCAGCAGTATCTCATAGATGAAATTATGGCAAGACATGCGCACACTACCTTGAGACTACCCCCATACCATCCTGATTTAAACCCCATAGAAATGATATGGGCTGACGTGAAACAATGGGTAGGAAATAGGAACACCACTTTTAAAATGGACGATGTTATCGCTTTGTGCAGGGAAAGATTATCAGAAATCGGAGAAGAGGAATGGAGAAAGGTTTGCCGTCGCACAGAGGAAAATGAATTAGAATATTATGCACGGGAAGGACTAATCGAAGATGCTATTGAAAGAATAGCGTTCACAGTTAATGGCAGTAGTGACATTAGTGACAGTGACGGTGACAGTGAATTAGAAGAGAACATACAATCAGGAGACAGTGAAGACACAGCGATGTCAGGTGTAGAGGAACTGAATTAAACCCTCCACTATTAGCTCCTGTGAATATTAGTATTAGTACTTTACCTCAGTAGAAAGTTAGAAATATATTATTCTTTTTTTATTTAACTGGAACGTACAGTAATGCCTACTAGCGATGTGAATCTTTTAGTGTAAATGTGTATAAAGATTTCGTGTGAACGGAAAGTTGGTTTGCTTTGCTTTGCTTTGCTCTGACCGCTTCTTATACAGCCTGCAGCATGGCGACGGACGGACAGACGAGCGGGGCGAAGGGTGCCCGAAGACTGGAATGGGTAAGTCACGTGATAAGTCACATGATCTTCTATACTCGCTCTATTGTTCCCGCGCGCAAGTGGCCGGCCAAGAACGAGCGGCCGACCTATATCACGACATGCTCCTGACGATGTCG
Source organism: Anabrus simplex (assembly GCF_040414725.1). Lineage (NCBI taxonomy): Eukaryota > Metazoa > Arthropoda > Insecta > Orthoptera > Tettigoniidae > Anabrus > Anabrus simplex. The sequence continues at coordinate 131,096,028 of NC_090270.1, read as the reverse complement.
TGAACAGTTAAAATAGGAAGCTCACACAACGTGAAGAGATACGCAGCCTACGTTCCGTACCTCAAAATCTGCATGTTTCTAGTCCTGCACTGCGAGAAGATGTAGAATCATGAAGTGGGACAGACACCAGCACCGATAACGTAAGAAGAGTGTTACATATAGTTGGTATGAAAGTATAAACAAAAGATGCCCTGCACAAGTAAGATAAACGCACAGAAGAGGTTGGAGTTTGCAAAACAATGTATTAGCAACCCACTTACATTCTGGAGAGGAGTATTATTTGCCCATGAATGTAAATTCAGATTGTTTGATACGTCTGCAAAGCGCCGTGTGTGGAGAAGGAAGGACGAAGAAATCCACAGAAAAAACTTCAGCCCCTGATATGGGGTGTATGTCGGAGGATGGTGTAAGTGACTTCTACATAATACCTGCAACAATGGATACGATGGTGTATTTGGACATTTTAAAGCAGCAACTGAATCCCACTGTCGAAAAATTAGGAACCATTCGTGACTACTACTTCGTCAAGATATTGACCCTAAACATATTGCCTGGGTCGTTAAGCACTGGTTGCTTTACAATACACCTTTCATGCTGAAAACACCCCACCAGTCACCAGATTTAAACCCCATAGAGCATTTGTGGACGGAACTACAACAGAAACTGCAACAAAAGAGGAAAAATTAAAGAAGGATGGAAGACACCATTTCTTGAAGAGTGGCAGAAGATAGGTCCAGAAATTACGGCAAAACTAGTCTAGACCATGCCGGAAAGGCTTCAAGCTGTCACTGCTGCCAAAAGAAATTCAACTGGATATTGAAGAGTTATTTGTTCTGTGAACCAAGTGCGTGTAAAGTACAAATGGACGAATACTTTTGCTGCAGTACTTGTCGGAACAAACAGCTACAAAAGCCACTACTTTCAAACATGTTGAGTTATTATTTGATTGTTTAATGTCGTCACGTTCTAATTCTCAAATAAAAGGTAACTAAGTATTGCAATATGGATTTCCTTGCTGCCTTTCCACTACTGACCGTTATTTACACTTACACCAGTGAATGGACGGATACTTTTATGACTACCTGTCTTTGTAGATGGGTCATCTGTCTTGAAAATTGATTCTTTCAACATGTACTGTACCATGTGTAGACATCTGAGGCCGTGAGATCCAGGGAGCAAGAAGGGTACGGTGATGGAGTTTCACAAGAAATTAGGTGATCTCCAAAGTGTCGTTGCAGAAGGGTAAGTGAACCCCTCGCGATCTGAACTGTGTCTTCATCTTACTGCATCCATTGTCGTTGGAGGGGTAAGCTTTCGGCGCCACAGAAACGAAGCAAATCCCACATGAATGAGGTAATAATGAGGTCTCTGTAGGTTACCTGGTTCACTGTTTTTGGTTTCTGCGCCACATCCTCGATGAAATAAGGGCCCAATATTCCAGGACCAGATACGGCACACCAAACAGTAACCCATCTCCTGTGTAGTGGTTTCTGTATAACGACATCAGGCAGTTTGTATGTAGTCATCGAGTTGAATGTGCCTTTCATCTGAAAACCATATGTTGCGGAATAAATCTGGATCCTTAGATGTCATACTGTAATCGGGCTCCCTGTTAGACGCAGAGCAACTTGAATGCGGTATGCAAATCCACACAGCTCTTTAAACATCCGCCGGAAAGATCTATCGCTGAAACCCCGACATCCGTCGTAGACTACATTTTGGGGATTGAAACACTTGTTGGAGAAGTCGTCCTTGATTCTCGTTTGTGCTGTTGTCTTTGGGTGCCCTGTTGTCCCCTTTCGTTAACATACGACTGATCCTGTATGACGGAACTTGTCAACGACACCTAAAACTGTTCTGTTATTTAGTACCTCCTTATTAATTCGCTCCTTGTACTATTCTTTAGCGTGAAGCAAATTGGGCCCATTCTGATGCCCCACTCTGTATACCTTATAGATAAAATTATAGGGGGTCCGTTGTCTGTAATGTCATTTATTTCACCAAATATTGGTATATTTATTCGTTTCGGGTCAATTCAAGATCGCATGAGTAGTTTTTAGATTTCGTGTTTGTTCCACCATCAAGGGTAAACGGATGAATAGAGTCTACTCATCCAGGAGCAGGTTTCGATATGCATATCATTTTAAATCACCGAATAGACTGTGGGTTTTATAGGAAGACTGAAAGAGTTATCAATTTTCTCTTACATTATTGATTATATCTCGACCAAACTTCATATCAAAAGTCTACTCATCCTGAAGCGAGTTTCGATATGCATATCGTTTAAAAATCACCAAAGCGTTTTTTCAAATTGTCTTTTACACTATTCATTATATCTTGACTACAGTAAACTCCATATTTAGAGTCTACTCATCTAAGATCAGGTTTTGATATGCATATCATTTAAAATCACTTAACAGACTGAGGGTTTAAATAAGATCAGAAGAGATTTTTCATTTTCTCTTACGCTATTGATTATATCTCGACCAAACTTCATATTTGGAGTTTACTCATCCGTGAGCAGGTTTAATGCATATCATTTCAAAATCGATAAATAGACTGGGGGGTTTATAGGAAGACCAGAAGAGTTTTATCAATGTTCTGTTACACTATTGGTCATATCTCGGCCAATCTTGATATCTAGAGTCTACTCATCCAGGAACAGGTTTCGATATGGTAATCAGTTAAAAGTCACTGAATAGACTGGGAGTTTATAGGAAGACCAGAAGAGTTTCTTCAATTTTCTCTTATACTATTGAAATGTATATGTAAAATCTGTAGACTATATGTGAAACGCCATTTCATGTCGGCATGTAAAAGATCTCTGGTGACACATTTGGTGTTTACCTGACAAAATTTATTAAATCTCAGTCATAGACACCCAAGAGAGTTTCGGTTTATTCGGTCTGCCATATAGTGGGCCTAGAGTAAAATGAAACGTCGCAATTGACGAGCAGACAGCCAGATGGCGTCAACTTAAAATGTCTGCACCCGGTAGCTGAGGCCATACAATTACCATTATTATTATTACCTTCAATGATGGTTTGCAGAAGTGAGTCATATGTCTCAGTACGTATCCAAGGAACTTTGTCGTATTTAATCAACATCGATCCTCCTTTACGTTCTTTAAAATAAGGTCATTTGTTTTTTATCCAGCCAATTTGTTTTTAAAATTCTTCTCCAAACTCACATTTCTGCAGCCTCAAGTTTTGTTTCTTCCTATTTCCTTAATGTCCAGGTTTCGCATCCATACAGTAGCACACTGCAAACAAAGGTTTTGAGAAATGATTTCCTTGTTTCCAAACTAAGTTGTTTAGCTATAAGTGTTTCTTGTTTCGGAAGGCTTGCTTTGCTGCCGCTATTATTTTCTTGAATTCCGAAAGGGACCAGATATCAGAGGTAATTACTGTACATAACCCGAAAAGGAGAATTCTGTGACTTGTTCTATCGATGCGTTAGTTAATTTTAAGTTTTTTCTACCTGTAGGTTTTTCTTTGTCTACTATCATGAATGTTGTTTTCTTTATATTTAAAAATACGTAGTTAAAATCCCCGGCTGACCGGCAGTCGAATCCGAGGCACTCTGAACCGAAGGTCAATATGCTGGCCATTGAACCAAAGAGCTGGGCACGGTAGCTGAGGTCATACGAGTATCATCATTAGTTTGTGTTCATTACAGTACTCTTCTCACAATACAACGAAGTCACGTAATTTTCCTGCACGTGGTTAAGAACTCACACATGCCGACTCTTGGCAAGACTTCTTTATTGTTTTCATATCCATGAACGAAATCCGATATATTCTTCTGTGTAGTTACATGTTGAATCCCTATGGTATAAACCTTCTGAGCGCATTTGATCCACACAACCTTTTCCTTTTTACCTTTTCTTGGCGCAGCTTAAGGTTTTAAAGCGTTGGATAGCCGTATGTTTAAGAACGGAATTCTTAACTACTAATCTCATACCAGCTCAGAAGTCCAGTAAACTCTTCCCATTCCTACGAGTAATAGCTTCCATATCTTCCCCAAATTTACCTATCGCCTTCACAAATCCTTCAGTTCTATTTCCAAATCTGGCATTGAAATAACCCATTAGCTCCATCCTATACTTACTATTGACCCTGACTATGATATCACTCAGTACTTGATGAAATTTGCCTATTTCATCCTCATCTGCTCCCTAACATGTTAAATACACTGACGCGATTCTAGTTCTAATTCCTCCAGTTGATAAATTACCCCCATCATTCGTTAATTTACGTTCCACACAGAATCTTTTGTCTAACGAACAATCCCACACCACACTCTGCCCTTCCGCCTACGACACCTACTGAGAACACCTTATAATCTCCCACTCTTCCTCGTTATCTCCCTTTATCCGACAATCATTAACTTCTAATACAGCCAGACTCATCCTTTTTCTTGATTTAGCCAATCATGTCCTTTATTCCATAATCTCCATTAATAACAATAGCACCCCATCGAATTCCATTTCGTTCACCAAATTTTTCACAAGGAGTCCTTGGCCTGTAAAATGGAAGTGAGTTTCCATCACACTCATAGGTCCGAGGCCTGATTTAAACATTCTGAGTGTGCAGGGTAATTTTTCTGTGAAGTAAGATGCTGTTCTATTTATACATAGTCCCAGCGAGAATCTCTCCTATAACGGTTTATGGGCCGACGGTGGATGATATTGTCCCAGATGTCTGAGAGCACTAGGAGGGCCACTCCTGTTCCACAGCAACTAGTATGCTAACTCTGAGAACTACTTCCTAGGCCACACAGCCGTTGCTCGTGGTTCACAAACTACGATGTGACTACAGTAACCCAAACCACAAACTGTGATAATAATAATATAGTCTTAGATACCGTTTTGCAGGCGTTTTAATTCGACGCTATTTAGGCTGCTTGCCTCTTAATTTCAGTGTTCTTTAATATACGGTGAGGAGCCACAGCTCGTTGGGTCAACTCCGGCTGAATTTTATTCAATGTTATCGGGTAAACAGAGAATTTGTCAGCAGACGATATCGTACGTCATAGAGTGACGAATCGACTCTCTTCTGCGTTTCAGAACCCAACTATCTCTTCGGGTTTGAACCCGCAATCTTGTGATACAGAGATCATCACTCTACTACTGATCGACGGAGAATTTTGTGTAGATGGTAAATAAAATGTAAAAGTTACTTCCGCCACTGTAAATCGAAGAGGTGCACCGTACTAGTAAAGTAACGTCTATTGGATAGTCAAGTGTGCAACATCTGTTCCAACTCACAGAAGCAATGCTCATAATTAAATCTTATCTTAAGGCATGTGTTCCAACAAGACAAAAAGCAATCATAAGCTGCCTGACATTAAAGGGAAATCTCAATTTGTCAGCTAAATACCGTGTTATATCACTGCTCTTCTGTCCTCCGATTGTGAGAATTTGCATTTGTTCAAGGGTATCAAAGTGTTAGTCGAAATGTAACTTGCAGCTATAAAACCTGCATTCGTGGAATAGATTCGAACCCCACTATCGGTAGCCCTGGAAGTAGTGTATTCCACTTTCTTCTTCCACCACCCTTTCCACACCCGGTCGAGTTCCGGATGCAAGCTATGTCTCACAAGATGATTTTGCCCTCTTTTCCAGCCGGGTGTCCTTTCTTACGGCAACGGTATGTGGAAGGATACCTTTCTCTGTTTTGTTGTTGTGATAGTTGGTAAGAAGGAGCCAAATAAATTAATCCGACGCGGCTAAAACCCTCGAACAGGCTGGGAATCGAAACCGGGACCACCTGAATAGAAGGCCGTGACGTTGTCCATTATCCAAGTGACCGGACATGATTTCCTATTTATACACCATTCAAAACGGGTCTATACTCAGTATGCATAAAGGAATTGAGACCATAGAAACAAGGAGGAAAAGGAAACTGAGGTATTTTTAGCACATAATGCGGAACGAGATGAACCGTCTCCTTCATCTCATCACTGAACGAAAAGTACAGAGTAGAAGTGGACCTTGAAATAAGGTGGACTGCATGTTTCAAAAATATGCTACAGTGATATGACTTCTTCGCAGCTACTCCGAGCTTGTACCGACGAAGTGTTGTGGAACAAGTTGTTCACCAATTCCCACTGAAGACATATATTTCAAGGCTACCGCCACTACCACCCCCAGTCCTAGTCATTTTCTACCTCAGCGTCGCCAAATAATGTCGACTTGCGTTAGTGGAACTTGTGTAGAAAACAGTAACTCTGCATGAATAATCCTTTAGTGAAATCGAGACTGTATTCACATTTTTCGACATTTTGGCAAGTTTTCTTAACGTTGCGCCTCACCAACTTTGGTATGATGATGGAAATGGGCAGAGCTAGAAATGGTAATATAGTGGACGTGGCCTTAAATATAGAAGAGCACTTGCGTTTTTCCGCGTGTGAAAATTGGGGAACATGAAAAAACACTTTCAGGGTTGCCGACCCACTATCTCCCGACAGTAAAGTTGAAGCTCTACGACCTTTAGAACTTATCCAAACTCTCTCGGAAGTAAACAGATTCCCGCGACCTTTTTTAGTTATTTCTCTGGTCAATCAATTGAGCCATTCTGACAGATTTTTTGTTTCGGGAATTTTTAAGGCCTGGTGTCCTTCATGACACAACACGATTTTTCAGATGAATATAATATCCCATGATCCACAGGGATTTGATTATGGACTGTCCAGGTGGAAAGCTTACGACTATACTACAGCACTAATCACTCTTTCCAAGGAATACTCGGGTGAAGATAAACGCTACTAAAAAGTAAATTACAAATCGAGGGGTTGGACTGCACAGATGTAATTTTGTGCTCTGAATGAGAGTTAGACAATTATGTTACGGTAATACTCTCCATTTCCTCGGTGCTCGCATTTGTAACTGAAAAGTTTGCTCAGTTCTTCGAGGAATGGAGTCAAGACATTGGATTATTTCGTGCGGAAATGTGACCCATAGGTGCTGCACCATGAGGTCAGTTTCTCCGCATATCTGGGTTAGTGAGGAATTATTAAATCGTCTATCTGTAAAACTTCGCACGTGTTAAGTAGGGCTTACTGTAGACCGGGGAACCTGTCAAGACATTATGAAGTTATGATGCCATACAGGGCTCTTGGGATGCATACAATGTGAGCGCGGGTGAAGCTCCTCTGAAACATATGTTCAAAGGGACAGCCACTGGACTGAGTACCTTGTCGAGCAGTGAAATCGTCCTCAACAATCACCAATTACAACTTCAAATTAAAGCCAATAGCTCCAAAAACCATAACGCTTGGTATTGGTTCGATGTGACTCGTGGCAATTACATCGGCTCCATTCCCTCCTTGGTATGCAATCGTACACGATTACGACGATGTTGTCGGGTCAAAGCAAAACTTGATGCAGGGATACGGGCTCGTAAGCATAGTTACCAATTGTTACGAAACGTGAGGTGCCACGTAGCTCAAATTTGAACTAATGAGCGTGGAAGTCCCTCACACAGACCAATATTATTCGACCTTTTCAAACCACGACCGTCGTTGACTTTTTTCTTCTCTGTCGTCAAGGAACTTTTGATAGGGAATCATCCCACTTCACTTTAGTTCATAGACTGCAAGTCAACAAACCCGGACTGTACTTTACGTACTGAAGGTGTTCCATCCACATGTAATCACTTAGGGATATCCAAATACACTGAGGGGGGGGGGGGGAATCCAAACACCATGAAATAAGGAATGTAGAATACGGAAATTTTGGCAATAAATTTGTCGAGGTAACATATTTAATTGATTAAAGGTACAAGACTACAGGTTAATGTCCACGCAAGAAAAGCCATCGCTTGCTGGTCCATTAATAAACCGGTGTAATCGTCAGACTGTTGAAAGCAGGCATGCAAACGTGCATGCACTGTGTCTACAGGTGTCGGATGTCAGCTTGTGGGATGGAGTTCCAGCCTGTTGCACTTGGTCGGTCAATACAGGGACGGTTAATGCCGGTGGTGGATGACGCTGGAGTTGTCGTCCAATGATGTCCCATACGTGCTCAATTGAGGACAGATCAGCGAATCAAGTAGGCCAAGGCAACATGTCGACACTCTGTAGAGCACGTTGGGTTACAACAGAGGCACGGGGGCATGCATTCTCCTGTTGGGAAACACAATGTTGTTCATGAATGGCAGCACAACAGGTCGAATCACCAGACGGGCGTACACATCTGTAGTCGCGAGAGTGCTCCTGCTGTCATAGGAAATTGCTCCCCAGACCAGAACTCCCGATGTAGGTCCAGTGTGTCGCCGTCGCAGACAGGTGGAATGCAGGCGCTCACCTGGCTTCCTTCTAACCAACACACGGCCATCACTGGCACTAAGGCGGAACGGGATTTCATCGGAAAACACAAAGGACCCCTCCACTCCATCCTCCAATGAGCTCTCGCTTGACACCACTGAAGTCGCAGACGGTGGTGGTTTGGAGTAATTGGAATGTACGCAGCAGAGCGTCTAGCTCGGAGCTGTCCTTCAAGTAACGTATTTCGAAGAGTTCATTGCGTCACGGTGGTACCAACTGCCGCTCGAATTACTGTTGCAGATGCAGTCCACTGCGCCACAGCCATACGCCGAATGCGACGGTCTTCCCTCTCGGTGGTGCCACGGGGACGGATGGAGCCCGGTCTTCTTGCGAGCGTATGACCACTGCTGCCAGCACGCACGTACAGTAGAGACGTTCCAGCCAAGTCGTTCTGAAATAGTGCGGAAGGAAAATCCACCTTTACGTAGCCGTATTATACAGCCTCGTTCAACCGCAGTGAACTGTTGATACTGGCCTCCTCGTCGTCTTAAAGGCATTCTTGACCCATTCACAGTCACTCCGCCCAATCTTACAGGTAACTAACGCTCTCGCACAGTACAGCCCGTATTTAAAGCAAACCTGATTTGCAACGTCATGGGGCTGCTACTACCGCCACGCTAATGCGATTTGTGGGGATTTCGAATCAATATCATCTTTCAGATGTATAAACACGCATAGCAACGAGTCTAGCACAACTCCTTTTTGGTGTTTGGATATTTTTTCCGCCAGTGCAAATTATATTTAGCAGAACCATTGTGAATTTCCATAATCAACACCCGATTCGTTTTTTGGAACTGTAATTTCTGTTTTCATTAGTGTAGTTAAATAGGCCTAAATAAATATATATTAAAAATTGAAACAAATGCAAACTGCGCCATAAAACATGGAGGAATCCAGACGCATTGTCTCTTCTTGAGTTGTGTCCAATGTTCAGCTAATGAAATCGTTTTAGCTGATGGATAACGTCGTAGTAGTGATGGTGGCGGTGATTATGGTTTAATTGGAAAACAATCAGATTTGGATATTGTCTATAAATTTGTTGTAATATGTCATTATATTTTATTTAGTTGCTAGTTTAATATCGGTGTGATTCACTTCCTTGATAGTAAATGGTTCGGTGAATTAATTACATTATTATCGATGTTCTGAAATAATTATGAATATCATGCAACTCACCATCGGACTGAAAGAGTGTTGAGTGGATGTCTATACTGTTTGATGAGATTTCCTATGTGAAGACGATGCTTTCTCCGGCGGATAGTCACTGGAATGGTCACTGGATCCATTGCTATTTTCAGGAGAAAATTCGATTCAGAAGGGCGAGGCGACGTCTTTGTTTTTCAAAACCAAAGTCGTCTCGATCCTCAGGAAAATTGTTATTCAGGACAGCAAAGATGTACTTCTGGAACATGACATAATCAGATGAGCTCTATCTCCAGAATATCAAACTATGATTTCCCTATTAGTCATCTGAAGCCTTTCAATCGTCGTAGTCAGTTCAGTCGTCATCAATTGTTACTGCATGATAATGTGTATGCGTCAGTGGAGATTACCGTGTTATGGGCATATATTTTGTCCATTTAGCGGTCTTCAAAACGTCGGACTGTCATGTATGTTATGCATGACGATGACTTCATTGCTGGGTATAGGAAGGAAGAATTCATAGTTCGGATCATTATATCAGAATAGACGGGGTAAGCGTGGCTATACAGCCGCTATGTCCTTTTACTGTGACAAATCTGTTTATCGATGGTATGATGGTTGTCTTTCACAGGCCACTCTGTAGACTTCGTCTCTATAACTTATGCAACTGAACTAATCGTATTTGCATATTTCTTGTATCGTGGTGTTCATAGAAGAAGTGAATTTGAAGTAAGTTCATGTCATTTAGGAGATGACTGTACATTCACTATTCAGTCTGTCGAAACTTATTTATGAATGATAGTGGCGTATGACCTCCGGAGAGGCCTGGAACAGGTCGTTTTCTGGTAGACGGTCTACAGGCGACCTTCATTTCAGTGAGGATGAGGCCCTTCATAAGATGAGGTATCATCAAGCTTTCTGCTCTATGAATACATTTTAGAATAGGTAAAATAGAAGAAGGGGGAGGGATAAGGTAGAATATAAACAATAGATCTGATAAAGAGATTATACCAAGCTTAAAAGAGTCGTGAATGCTGCTAACAAGTTACCTGCACATTTTGGTGAGTATCTTTGAAAGAAGCTATAGATTATGACAATGTTTGGATGTGAAGGAAATCATCCTAATATAGATTTATTATTGTTTTTCAATGATCAAATATTGTGGGTCTGAATAGAGATGATGTCGTGTACCAAATGAAAAGTATTGTGGATACACAGAAAGGCTAGGATCTGTTAGTACGCATTGATAAAACTGGATTCCTTTATTGTGGTAAATGACCGGGGGAGAATCCACATCTTAAGTCTGAATGACTGAGGAAAGTGGACACTATTTGAGTGTTTGGAGTGAATGATGGACAAGATTGGTCAGTGTAATTTAGATTTACTGCGTAGATTAGAGTGAGAAAGGAGTGCTATTAAATCTGTCGATGGGGTTCTTTAGAGTCGACATTGAATCGAAGTAAACCAAAATTTACACTGCGTATCAGAAAGTTGGACTCTAAATGATAGACAAAGAAAACGAACTGAGGCAGCTGAATTGTTACATTTTTAGTCTGTCGAAACTTATTTATGAATGATAGTGGCGTATGACCTCCGGAGAGGCCTGGAACAGGTCGTTTTCTAGTAGACGGTCTACAGGCGACCTTCATTTCAGTGAGGATGAGGCCCTTCATAAGATGATCTGTAATGATGAAAGTGGCACACATACCCAGCCCCCGGGCCAGACGAATTAACCAATCAACGTTAAAATCCCCGACCCGACCGGAAATCGAACGGGGGATTACCTGGACCAAAGGTCAGAATGTTAACCATTTAGCCATTGAGCAGGACAAAATTTATGAATGAATACATTTAGAAAACTACCAGAAAACGAAAACATAATATAGTAACAGCTATTTTACAGTATTCTATGCTAGAGTGGAGTGAAGTGAGGATTTCACTAAGATAAGTTCAAAATGTCAAGTTTTTAAGGATATAAACAGAATTTAAACATGACTTTTTATACATTTCTAAATATTTTCGAGTGTTATGTAATAGAATCTGATGGTGTTCTTTCAAGAACGAAACATGTTATTCTATTTTAATTAAGTTGTTTCTTTTTCAACTGTTACCATACGTTTTTCTTTACAAATTTATCACTCAAAATTAGTTTCGACAGACTGAAGAATTGAACAGTTATAAATTAGCTGAGTCGAAACTGAAAAGAGATGGCTTCAGGTATCACAAAATATATGGGCTGTATCAAAATTCAGTGCTCAATAACATCGAGGAATAACAAAAGTGACCAAAACAAATATATTATAATAAATAACTATTGGCAGGAAATGAATAATTATCTGTTTTCATCCTCTTTACATTTATTTTCCCCCATTCCTCTTATTGGTTTACATAGTTTTGCTCTTATCCCTGGTGTCTTCCATTCTCTGTTTAATAACTTAACAATAGTGCAAAGTTCAGGTTCATTTTCGATTTTACCTGTCTCCTTCCCTTTCTCTCTGGTCCTGCGTAAATTATTCTCATATTTTTGTCTTATAGCTTTATTCTTATATAATCCCATCAGCCACCAAATCATCCCTGTCATTCCCCTGTTTGTAAACATTTCAATCCTCACTGCCATATAAATACTTAGTTTGAAAAATTCAACAAGTGTTCTGTTGCCGTAACATTCTGTCCTGTCTTTCACTCTTTGAACCACCTTCTTACACAATTCCATACCATCACTTCATAAATTTCTTACCCAATGGTACTCCATTACTATGCCATCCAGTAGTTTCTTCATCCCATCCATCCAGTAACCCTCATTTTGATGTTTCATTTGGTGTTGGGATGCTATCTTTAGAATTTCACCTCCTGCCCCCATCTTTAGCCTCAATCAATATTTAATTATTTGTTTAACAGTATTTGGCCGTACACTCATCCATTGAAAGTCATTCTCACACCACTGTTTGCAGTATAGCGTGATTGAGAATTAAACAATTACATTTCAGTTTAATGGTAATACTTTGCAAAAACTATTTAAAAGTGGGGTGTCCTGTTGCAATACAAAATACTTCTCTTGACCTGAGTCCACTTTATTTTTAAGGGGGCGGGGGGACTTGAAGAACCTGGTGTATAAGACGCTATTGGGACACTGAGGAGAGTTTTCGTTGCGCGGGTGCCACATGCGTGGAGTCTGAACGTGAATGGCGGCAATGCACGTCCTTACAGAGTTTGTATTACAGCAGGAGGTTACACTTTCAACAGTTTTTGTAAATGATTGTAAATTAATTAAAATGCATTAGTTTCGTTTTCAGTCACGTAAGAAACTACCTCAATTATCAATTTCCATTGTGAGTAAATTTGCACAAACTAATAATGGGATTGCCAAGCTGTACTGCAAACGGTGGAGTGAGATTGATATGTGAAGGGGTGAGTATACAGGCAGATATTGTTAAACGAATAATTAAATATTGGTTGAGGCTAAAGACGAGGTGCAGGAGGTGAAATTCTAAGGAAATCATACCAGTACCAAACACCAAAATGAGGGTTGCTGGGTGGACTGGGTGAAGAAACTACTGGATGACACAAGAATTGGGTACCATTGGTAAAGAAATTTATCAATGAATGATACGGGATTGTGTTAGAAGTTGGTTCAAAGGGTGACACTGAAAAACAAACAATAACGACAGAACGTTACAGCAAGAGAACACATGTTGAATTTTGTAAAATAAGTAAACATATGGCAGTAAGGACAGAAATGTCCGCCTCTGTGGTGTAGTGGTCCGAGGCCCGACTTCGATTTCTGTCTCTGCCACGAAATTTGAAAAGTGGTACAAGGGCTGGAACGGAGTCCACTCAGCCTCAGGAGGTCAACTGAATAGAGGGGTTTAGATTCACATCTCATCCATCCTCAAAGTGGTTTTCCGTGGTTTCCTACTTCTCCTTCAGGCAAATGACGGGGTGGTACCTAACTTAAGGCCATGGCCGCTTCCTTCTCTCTTATCTTCTAATCCCCCCCCCCTCACAAGGTCGCTGTTAAGCACAGCAGGTGAGGCCGCCTGGGCGAGGTACTGGTCATCCTCCCCAATTGTATTCGATGAATTTTATGCAATAAAGAAATGCAAGTTGCTCGCCTACTAAAAGATTGTAAGGAAATAAGTGTGATAAGAGAGAAAGGGAAGGAGATAGGTAAAATCGAAAATAAACCTGAACTTTACACTAGTCTATTGCTAAGTTAGTAAACAGAGAATGGAAGACAACAGGGAGAATAGCAAAACTATTTATAATATTATAAGAGCAATGGAAATGAAAATCCACAGCCTGTTTCCATTCGACCGGGTATGGAATGCAATGAATGAAGCCCCCATCTAGCGGCAAGTATAGGAATGGTGCCGGCTGCCGTAGGCTGTCGCACTCCTCTGGGGCAATGATTAGTGAATTATTAATTAAAATGATAGTGGAGAATGTTGCTGGAATGAAAGATGACAGGGAAAACCGGAGTACCCGGAGAGAAACCTGTCCTATTTCCGCTTTGTCCACCACAAATTTCACATGGAGTGACCGGGATTTGAACCATGGTATCCAGCGGTGAGAAGCCGGCGCGCTGCCGTCTGAGCAACGGAGGCTTTATAAGAGGAATGTGAGAAGTAAATTTAAAGATGAAAAAATAGAAGATGTATGTAGCTGGTAGTAAGGATTGTAGGGCTGGTAGTAGGAAGTATCTCAAATGTAAAGTTTATATAATTTTACATTAAAGATATATCCAAGTACTGTTTATGAGAAATACTGTATGTGCTATGAATTTTGTAATATTTTCTGTTCGATTATCTTTAATATTGTGTATTTCGAAAAACTAACTGCATTTATATTGATTATGATTACACTAAATGAATACTTTTCCCCTAGTTGGTGGTCATCAGGGATTGAGAGAGAAGAATATTCTATTCATTCGTTATCAATTTCCAACCTAGGGTTATTTTAATAAAACACGTTTGTTTTTACCTCTTTTGTAATCCCTAGTAGTTTGAGAGTTGGATTTTGTTACACCCCATATTACATTAATTGTATTATAATTGCGCTGTATTAATGTTACTTTCACTAACACTTCTGTAGTTTCATTAACCACCACGAAACAAAAAAAAGGACAATGCTGTTTATAAACTGAATGAGTGAAATTAGTTTTATAGTTATATCTCAAAAATGTTTGTTTGTCTTCTAGCATTTAGATTCTTTGTGAAATTAAATCTTCATTTGATTTAGTAACACGAAATTTGAATGTATAACTCACCTTCTTAGTGTCCTTTATTCACTAACGGTGAGATGCGTACTCACAGATTATAACCGAGTGAGTAAAGTAATATGCTTATCCCGTAATGACTCAAAGAGTTGAGTCATTGATGAAGCTCTATCTTACAGCCACACAATCGGAACGTGCCCTTTGCTATACCCGAAAATATATATCAGAAGTAATGTTGAATGAGCAATCAAAAGGAATGATGGATTTTCAGACATGGGGAATTCGTTTTCGGAAGTTTGCATGTGGCTCTTTGAAGCTGTACATTGATTCGATGACGCTGGGAATGAAGGGCAGCTCTGCTAAGTCTTCAGCGTGCTATGAATTTCTTTAATCGGTCTACGTTAAGTCTTGTGTGTTCACAGATGATTCGTGAAATAATATCGAAGCTAAAACTGTTGATTCATGTTCTTCACTGTAGAAACTTGTTCGCTGAAGTGAGAAAAATCTGACCCCTTGATGAATAAGGATTTCGAATTTAAAAAAAAAAGGCTTATCATGAAAAGGCAGGAAGGTTAAAATATTCCCCAGATCTCCATACAAGCAGAACCGAACGAAAACAAGAGATAGCCAAGAAAGGTTATGCAGGAAAGAGAAAATGGAAGAAACCTGATACAGTATACGTGAAAGTAGATGTGGAACTATCTCTGTAGCCTTGTTTAGTTCTACAAACAAACAAACAAACAAACCTCATGGCACTACAGCCCTGACGAGCCTTGGCCTACCAAGCGACCGCTGCTCAACCCGAAGGCCTGCAGATCACGAGGTGACACATGGTCACTGCGACGAATCCTCTCGGTCATTATTCTTGGTTTTCTAAACCCATCTAACCGTCAGATGTCTCCTCAGTTGGAATCATATAGGTTAAGTGGACCTCGAACCAACCCTCCGTCCAGGCAAAAATCCCTGGCCTGGCCGGGAATCGAACCCGCGGCCTCCGGGTGAGAGGCAGGCAGGCTACACAGTTGTTTATGTACTATTTAGCGTATGGATTTTAGTGCCGGGAGTATCCGATGACATACTCAGCTCGCATAGTGGCAGGTCTTTCTATGTGATACCCATGGGAAACCTGCGCGTATGGGCATGAGATGATTATGATAATGCGATAGAAACAGGCTGAAACCCGGTCTTGGCACATGGTCTACTCCTGTTGAATAGCATCTGCTCAAGGCTTAATGGCGCCAACCGACGAACGAATCACCATCAACAGCGTAGAATGTCCCCACTCCATATGAACACTGCAGAGAGGTTTGGAATTGTATCCAGGCTTTTGGTGCACGCTCTAGTGATTACAAATTGTAGACCACCATCTCATTTACCCTGCCGGCCAACATTCTGATGGCGAATTGTTTTCACCAACGGGACTCGAACCGGCTAACCGCGGTGTCAGACGTCTTAACGCTCATGGCCACCAAGTGGGCTGTTAAATCAGTACAAGCTGAACTTAACCATCGCCACCTTTAGTCTCACCCTACATGGTCAAGTCCATTATTCTGTTAGGTGACGGGCTGAGTGGCTCAGACGGTTGAGGCGCTGGCCTTCTGACCCCAACTTGGCGGGTTCGATGCTGGCTCAGTCCGGTAGTATTTGAAGGTGCTCAAATGCGTCAGCCTCGTGTCGGTAGATTTACTGGAACGTAAAAATATTCCTGCTGGACTAAATTCCGGCACCTAGCGTCTCCGAAATCAGTAAAATGAAGTTAGTGGGACGTGAAGCCAGTAATATTATTATTCTGTTAGGTAGCCTATTCATCCCAGTCGTCTCATGACTACATCGAAGCAGTTTCGTACGCACAGTGATGTGGATTCCTGTAGTCACGTCCTAGTTCGTGAACCACATTCATATCTGCTGCCCTTCTTTTCAATACACGTACACATTGAAGACTTCCTCGCGTACCGGCCTGAGATCACGTTGGCGGGTTCGATCCCACCTCAGTCCAGTGGTATTTGAAGGTGTTCAAATGCGTCAGCCACGTATAAACAGATTTACCATTATGAACAAGGACTCCTTTGGGGTAAAATTCCGGCACATCGGCGTCTCCGAAAAACCATAAAAGTTGTTAGTACGGCGTAAAACCGAGAGCGTTATTATTATTATTATTATTATTATTATTATTATTATTATTATTATTATTATTATTATTATTATTATTATTATTATTATTATTATTATTATTATTATTATGATGCGTGAATGGTCCCTTTCGGAACACACGAAGCTTTATTCATTATTTCTTTGCGGAGGATCCAGGATGTTTTCATTATTTTGTTCACCAAAGATCCTCTTCCTTTCTTCCGTCCACTTGGTACCTGCTCTGGTTAGCGGCGCGCGGCTGTGAGCTTGCATCCGGGAGATAGTGCGTTCGAGCCCCACTGTCGGCAGCCCTGAAGATGGTTTTCCGTGGTTTTCCATTTTCACACCAGGCAAATGCTGGGGCTGTACCTTAATTAAGGCCACGGCCGCTTCCTTCCAACTCCTAGCCATTTTCTATTCCATCGTCGCCGTAAGACCTATCTGTGTCGGTGCGACGTAAAACCAATAGCTAAAGAAAAAAAAGGTACCTGCTCTTTTTGGTACTTCATTCTCTAGAATAACTTCCCACTTGTCAATTTTCTTTCTATATACATATCGATTCAAACTTTCTTCAGGTTGAATTTGTGCGTTCTTTTTCTTCTCCCTGTCCGTTTCACCCTCTTTGGGGTACGATAGATCAATCAATGGTTAATGAGTCTTGTTTTCGTATCCTCCCAGTACTTTTTCATCCTTTCAGATCTTGCCTTCCTCTCTTCTTCAGAAATTCTGTATAGTCGTTTGGGCTTCACCCTGTCCTGAAACCTCTTTATTCTATCTTTGGTTATTTTCTTCGCAGATCCATCTACAAGCATCTCTTCTGTAATTTGGAACTCTCGTAGGTCCTCCTCAATTTCCTTAAACCAGTTCGGCTTGGTTTTCTTATTACGGAAATAGTGAAAGATTCTTTTGGTTATCCTTTTCTGTGCGTTTTTCATTATTATTATTATTATTATTATTATTATTATTATTATTATTATTATTATTTCGTTACGCCCATTCAAACAGCGCGTTTGAATTTGTTCGTTGGCCTGCTGGTTTTCGTTATCTTATCCTTCTCAAAATCTCTTCAAGAATGCACTGTATTGTATCTTGCGTTCTGTGGACCATTTCCTACCAGTTTTCTTTTTAGGTTTCTCAACGAATTTGTGTTTGGCTACTATTGTACTAAAGTCTTTACGATCTATTTTTTTTCTCTCGCTTAGGGCCATTAGAGACCACGTCAATTAACTATGAGGCATTTCTGGTAGCCTTTTCTATAGCCCAAAACCGTTGCATTCTTTCTCTGGCCACTTGTCTTCTCTCTTCTGTCCAGCCTTTGTTCTCCTTTTGCTCATCGTGGAAGCCCTTAAAGTTGTTGATCACCGATCTGTAATTTGATCGTTTAGAGATGTCCTCCTGATTCAGTCTCATGCCCTAGAGATCCTTCCTTACTTCCTTGAACCATTTATCCGAGACGTTAAGTCTGTTATCCAATACATTCAAAATCTACTTCGTTAGTCGGGTTGCATCCATCCTGAACAGATGTTCGTAGAACTTCAGTCGTATTATTATTATTATTATTATTATTATTATTATTATTATTATTATTATTATTATTATTATTATTATTATTATTTCATTGTGTTAAAATGATTTGGGGCTTTTTTCTGGGGTAATGATGGTGAAAACAGTAGTGTATTAATTTTATATCAAAGCCTAGCTAATGTACCGTGCCTCACTACGGATTTCTAGAATGTATACGGAATTCTACGCAAATTATTGTACACGTTGTAAGATTTTATTAAATTTCATGTCAATTAGCGTTACCCGAGAAACACAATGTTTCTCATGTAAAGTCTGGTTTGGAGAGTTTTGGTCATATTGGCAGGTCCCCTTTCTTACTGCAAGTAACAGTCGAGTTTGGGAGTTTTGATTATAGTGACAGGCCCCATTGCCTACTGCCATTGGCAATGGAGTTGGGAAGTTTTCACTATCATAGCAGCGCCACTTTGCCTATAGCCACTAACAATCAGTTTGGGAGTTTTCTTTATAATGGTAAGGCCTCTTACCTACTGCCAGTCACAATCGATTGGGGGAGTTTTCATTACAATAGCAGCCCCCTTTCCTAATTCCAGTCACATTCCAGTTGGGGGTTTTTTCATTATAATGGCAGGCCTCTTCCCTACTGCCATTCAAAATCGACTTGTGTTTTCATGATAATGGCAGCTCCTCTTGCTTAATGTCAGTTATGGTCGAGTCGGGGAGTTTTGATTATAATGGCATACCCCCTTGTCTATTGCCCTCACAATCGAAATGGGGGAGTTTTCATTATAATGGAGGACCCCCTTGCCTAATGCCTGTAACAATCGAGGTGGGGAGTTTTTATTATTACGTCAGGCCCTCTTGCCTACTGCAAATCACAATCGATTTGGGGAGTTTTCATTACAATAGCAGGCCCCCTTTCTACTTCCAATCACATTCCAGTTGGGGTTTTTATTACAATGGCAGGCCCCGTCCCTATTGCCATTCAGAATCAAGTTGTGTTTTCATGATAATGGCAGCCTCCCTTGCTTAATGCCAGTTATGGTCGAGTTGTGGAGTTTTGATTAAAATGGCAGACCCCTTGCCTGTTGCCGTCACAATCGAGATGGGGAGTTTTCATTATAATGGCAGGCCCCCTTGCCTAATGCCTGTAACAATCGAGGTGGGGAGTTTTCATTATAAGGACAGGCCCCTTGCCTATCAATCAATCAATCAATACTGATCTGCATTTAGGGCAGTCGCCCAGGTGGCAGATTCCCTATCTGTTGCTTTCCTAGCCCTTTCCGAAATGATTTCAAAGAAATTGGAAATTTATTGAACATCTCCCTTGGTAAGTTATTCCAATCCCTATTGTCAGTCACAATCGATTTGGGGAGTTTTCATTACAATAGCAGGCCCCCTTTTGTACTTCCAATCACATTCTAGTTGGGGGTTTTCATTATAACGGCAGGCCCCTTCCCTCTTGACAATCAAAATCGAGTTGTGTTTTCATGATAATGCCGGCCTCCCATGCCTAATGCCAGTTATAGTTGAGTTGGGGAGTTTTTATTATAATGGAAGGCCATTGCCTATTGTCAGTCACAATCGAGATGGGAAGTTTTCATTATAATGGCAGCTCCCTTTCCTACTGCCAGTCACAATCGAGTTGGGGAGTTTTGGTTATAATGGCAGGCCTACTGCCAGTAACAATGGAGGTGGTGATTTTTCATTATAATGGCAAGCCCCTTACTTCCGTCAATCACAAACGATCTGGGGAGTTTTCATACAATAGCAGGCCCCTTTTTCCTACTTCCATTCACATTCCAGCTGGGAAGCTTTCATTATAATAGTAGGGCCCTTCCCTACTGCCATTGGAAACCAAGTTGTGGTGTTTTCATTATAATGAGTCCTTCTTACATAATGCCAGTCACAGTTGAGTTGGGCAAACGAACACCGTTATGTTATTATCTCTGTCTTGGCACAGACATCACACATCAAAACACTTCACAATTAATGAACCAAACCAAATCCAAAGAAGGCAAAATCTGAAGATACTAAACATAACGCCGGAGAGATGTGCCGTTGGGCGTCACCATAGGTTACATACAGAACGACAGGGCCCAGAATTAACATGACCCGTTGCCCAGCATAGGAGCAGTGCTTGAATCAATGATTAGGAGTTAAACCGAAGCTACATACAAATATTGTTATTCAAAGTTATATGTTAGCTGCTTATGTTTTCCATGAATGCAACGATAAAAGTAAGCCTACACATTCTCGGGACGTATGCAAGCGACCATAGCAACCATGGAAGGTCATCTTGGTGATTAGTCCTGAACAGTCTCCTTTTCCTTCCTAGCGTTAACTAAGGTTCGCTGTCACTTTCTTGCATTTCATACGATCGGTAGCGTCGTTCCAGTTAAGTGAGAAAATCTGGAAGATCTCAAACTTGGTTATATGTATGGAGACTGTCATAGATTTGAAGGTGACTTGGAGAGCTGCCCTGGGATACAAACTTGGCAAGAGATAGGGTGATTTACTTAAAGTAGCATATAAACACAGATACAGAATGGAGACTAGCTAGAATATTTGGAACTCGGATTACACATAAAGAGAGGCAGTAAAGCTGGAACTGAACAAGAAATTGTCATTCTGAGTAATGTATTATTAATTTTTCTATCAACATTATGATCACAGTAGCCTTAATTTAATATGATTGAAGGGGTGGCTGCGCGGCACGGATCGTGTATCTGTAAGCTTGTATTCGACCCTCATCGGCAGCCCTGAAGATGGTTTCCGTGTTTTCTCATTTTCAATGTGTCTTAATTTAGACCTCAGGTGTCACCCTTCTAATCCCAGTTCTCTTTTATTTGATCGCCGCGTCGTCAAAAACGTATGTTAGTGCGGCGTTTAAGAAGTAGAAATAAATATTTAACTAACAATGGTTTTAAATTTCTGATTATGACTTCCTCAACGAATTTAATGAGGGTCTGTAAAGGGGTGTAATCAGGCACAAGGAACACAATTACTTAATCCCTGTTACTAATTAGAATTGAACCATGGTATCTCCTTACGGAGCTATTGTCTTAACTGTTGATTCAACACAACGAAAAGGGAATATTCACTATCAAATTTTTCAGAAAATCAGGACGCACACCTGACACAATTCTTCGGATGTAATTTGATCTGCATTCTTCTAAATTAAGATACGACAAGTGAATCAACCTACATTCTTTCTTGACAGCTTTAGCTTATGTTAATTCCACGTACGTGCATGCATTACTTATCTCCTTATCGACCAGAAGACAAGCTTGCCCTTGACTTTGTCCGTGTAGCTTGCGGCTAAATGCACTTGCTGACGTATTAACTTTTATTAAAGCACAGACTATCATTAATTTGTATGATTGTATAAGCGATCTGTAGCACAAAATGTTGGAACGTTAAATTTTTCTTTAGATAAAGATGAAAAAATTTAGTCTACAATAACATAAGTCAATATTATGTTATGTTACACCGAAAATATTGCAATTTTTATATAAAATATATTCTTCGTATCACTGTCATTTCTGAGATCACTGGCATTACCGTACTTTATCATGGACCGAGCAGGTTGGCCGTGCGGTTAGGGGCGCGCAGCTGTCAGCTAGCATTCTAGAGATAGCGGGTTCGAAGCCCACTGTCGGCAGCGCTGAAGATTGGTCTCCGGGTTTTACCATTTTCACACCGGGAAAATGCTGGGGTTGTACCTTAATTAAGGCCACGGCCGCTTCCTTCCCACTCCTAGCCCTTTCCTATCCCATCGTCGCCATAAGACCTATCTGTATCGGTGCGACGTAAAGCCACTTGTAAAAACACTTCATCATGGATTTTGGTTTACACTAACGGTCGGGTACCCTTTCTAACGCCATGCGGATTTTTAGGACAAACTTTTACCCTCAGTTACCGCATCGAATTTCGGTCGTTGGCCGGGGAACCTGCAGCTACGCCACAGCTCAAAGTGAAGTACTTTTTACCTAGTCACGAAAATTCCTGTGTATCTATCTAAGGTTGCAATTTAATGGCATATAGTGGAAAACTCGAGCTCAGGTCGTCATCATACATACAGTGTACTTGGCTTACCCGGATGGACGCGGGTTCAATGCCCCGTCAGGAGGGCGAACAGTTTTTAGGAACGAGATATCTACTTCTGGAGTGGTGCAAGGCCCTGATGTTTGCTTAGCCTACTTCGTGTTGAGTCCTGGGGGCAAAGGCGGCCAGACATAGAGCTAGCCACTCTATTCCGTAAGTCCTGAGATTAGGAAAAGTGGAAGTCTTCACCTTCTACTATCCCCCATGGGCCCTCATGGTCTGTGCGGAGATGGCTTTTGCTTATAAATACTAATAACCTAAATGTAAATAATAATGCTTTTGGTTTTAGGTACAACTAATTAACTCTACAGTTTTCCGAGACGCCGAGGTACCGAAATTTTGTCGTACAATTCGTTTACATGGTAGTTCTGTAAATCTACCGACAAGAGGCTGGCGTATCTGAGCACCTTCAAATACCAGACTGAGTGAAGATCGAACCCCCCAACTTCAACTCAGAAAGCCCGAGTTCTACCGTCTAAGCTACTCCGTCTGGCGGTCTTATCATGATTATTAAACATGAGATACAGGGTGGTCGTAAACCAACGTGAACCGGGTATATGAGTATTAGAGGGTAGGTCGTACTGATAAATAATTTGAAAAAAAAATCGATGATGATGATGATGATGATGATGATGGTGCTTGTTGTTTAAAGGGGCTTAACATCTAGGCCATCGGCCCCTAAAAACTTCCATACCTCGCGCCGTTGTCACTTTATCAGCTGCTGAAGTTAGCCATTCAGATCGTTTCGCGGGTGAATTCAAATGGGCTTTGCGCGCAGGTGTTGGTAAATCTGCATGTGGCTTGAGAACACCTATGGAAGAATAAACCTTTGCCGCGGGAGAGATTTGAATACAGACTTCCGAGCTTACAGGATCGCACCATATCAAGTACGGTACGGTGACACTGGCTGAAACCCACAGTGTGTTTGTGTTCGGTGCTGATTTCTTGGCACGGCTCTCTGCTTAGAGTTTTGCAGCAAATCGACGACACCTTGTTGAAACGTGATTTCTTTGTCGATGAGTGTATCTAGTCTGCCTCCGTGGTGTAGTGGTTAGTGTGATTACCTACCACCCCTGGAGACCCGGGTTCGATTCCCTGCTCCGCCACGAAATTTGAAAAGTGGCATGAGGGCTGGAACGGAGTCCACTCAGCCTCGGAAGGTCAACTGAGTAGAGGGGGTTCGATTTCCACCTCAGCCATCCTCGAAGAGGTTTTCCGTGGTTTCCCACTTCTCCATTGAAACGAAACAAAGAAGTCTTACCACAAGACATGCGACAAAGTCCAGTACAGACTTTAATTCTTCCTACCCTTGACTACTGTGACGTAATCCTTGTTGATGCAACGAAGGAACAAACGATGAAACTGCAGCGAACTTTCAGCTCTGGCCGCAGATTCATTTTTAATTCCTAACTATCAAGAACTTCTTTCTTTCTTTCTTTCTTTCTTTCTTTCTTTCTTTCTTTCTTTCTTAATCTGTTTACCCTCCAGGGTTGGTGTTTCCCTCGGACTCAGCGAGGGATCCCACCTCTACTGCCCTAAGGGCAGTGTCCTGGAGCGTGAGACTTTGGGTCGGGGGATAAAACTGGGGAGGAGGACCAGTATCTCGCCCAGGCGGCCTCACCTGCTATGCTGAACAGGAACCTTGTGGGGGGATGGGGGGATTGGAAGGGATAGACAATGAGGACGGAACGAAGCGGCCGTAGCCTTAAGTTAAGTACCATCCCAGCATTTGCCTGGAGAAGAAGTGGGGAAACCACGGAAAACCACTTCGAGGATGGCTGAGGTGACTCAGTTGACTTCCCGAGGCTGAGTGGACCCCGTTCCAGCCCTCGTGCCACTTTTCAAATTTCGTGTCAGAGCCGGGAATCGAACCCGGGCCTCCGAGGGTAGCAGATAATCACGCTAACCACCACACCACAGAGGCGGACATCAAGAACTTCACTGACTAATACCTGGCAAAAGACGTGAATATCACATATTTGTATTGAACCCATGATCTTTGTGCCCTAAGAATTTTACGTATGAAAGTTCCTACATGAGGCCCCATGTCAATTGTGATGAGGAGCTTGAACATTTCTTGATATCACGGAAGTGACACGTGACAAGGGGGTGGCTACCACCATTCCCACGCGATGATACGTGACGTCATCCGCACGTGTCGAACGTGGAAGGATACAAAAGAAAGTTTAGGTTGAATAAATATATTTAAATGAAAGAATTAGTGGTGAACGCAGTATAATGAGGGTCCTGTATTTATCTATAAGACACTTGGTCTTAAGTAAGACGGATTTGAGACTGCTAAGCCATTTCTGTGGATTATTTCAGAAGGACGCGCGTGTCTAGTTTATCCACGCTAAGTCGACAAAATAGTGCCTATCAAATGAGGTAATTTAATCGGTTAATTTAATGAGATTAGATTTTAAATGTTCATGAACACTACCGCTAGCGAGGTAACAAGTATGTGGTTACATCAAAAACTCTTTTAAATACAGTTCATTTAAGTCGAAAAAGTTACGTAATTTTCTTGGCGGCAGAGGGAAAATGCCTGGAGAGAGGGGGTTGTGTCTATAAACAAGAAGGGACGCCGTGTTGAAACCCCTGCATTTTAGCATTGAAGCTTGAGACAGAGGGTTGAACTGTTCTGTAAATCGATCGACAAGTTGACTGAGTCCAACAAACAGATTTTGGCCGATGTGGCTGGGGTCTTGAATCCATGTGGAGATAGTTTTGTTTGAGCAGAAGTAATTTTATAAAAGGACGGTCAAGATACCGAAGAAGTATTTTTAAAGTTGTAAACATTTTGTGGTGTAAAGAAAGTAATTCGTGTGCGGGTAATAAATACAATCAGTCGAGTGCGATCAACGAAGACGCTGAGTGAAAGGGCATTTCTTTTTTTGTGCTTTATTTCCAGGAAATATGAAGAAAATTCTATGTACAGCCAGAAATGTAAAAATGGCTAAGTAAATGACAGAGGGTTAGAGGTGAGCCCAAAGATGGACGCTGACGTTACATAAGGCAGGTGACATACCATCTTACCGCCTACTATATCTTGTTTTATGATGTCAAACTTATATGTATTTGAAATGGGTATTTATGACGCAGTTGGTCACCCATATGTTTTTGTGAATGTTAGAAATATGTCGAAAGGTCATTTGTTTTATTTTCAGCTTGGATAAATTTTTAAAAGTATTGCGAGTGCCGTGTAATGTTGCAAAAAGTTATTAATGACGATTTCAAAGTGATATCACGTCCAAAGTAGATTGCCATTTCCGGGAATTAATTGCCTATATTTTGTGATGTCAAATTAAGGTGTTTATTCGACGTAAAATTTTCTGTTGGAATTTTGATGGAATTGGTGCAAAAGGATCCGTGGTTACCCATTTTCAATCGGGTGGAAGCGCTGTATGTAGTGTTTAGTAATGCAGACTGGTGAATTTTGTCACGAAGTGTAACGTTATTCTATGTCCGTTTAAACTAGGTCTATGTGACAATAAATAACAGTAAATTTGTCAGTCATTTTTTGTAAAAATCCAAGTTTAAAAATACGAGATCATTTTATGCGAAGTTGTTCATTGTTAAAGTATTTGTGCGTTATTATGCGTCGTGGATTCTAGTAAGGATTTTTATTCCAGTTCTTTTGTCAGTGAGAGTCGTCGAATTAAGACAAGAGGTTAGATTTGTCGTATGAGTGAGATGGGATTTGCGAATCAGGTGATTGGAAGCCTGTAGTGAACCCGGGACTTTGGTGTGAGCCACAGGAAGATTTTATAATGTTTGGGATGGAAAGTAGAGTGCGAGAATCCACGCCGGTATTAATTTGCGACGTGTACAATTATTGTAGGACATTTAAAAGAAAAAATCTATGTGCATATTTGTTTGGTCAGAATATCATATCTTATTCTATTTTGCGAGGTCAAAAGGCTTCATTCTTAGAGGCCCGTCAAGCGTGGCGAAAGACATGTGTTTCATGTTAAAACTGACAGACAGGGTGATGGTCGTTTGTTTTCAATGCCGCCAGCTGATCGGAGTTCGCCGCTCGAATAACGGGGTTGTGCGCTTGCTACGTGTTAAAATTAGATTGCCTTCATGGCAACGGAGATCATTAATTGCGGGAACTAGTTGAAATTTTCATCCGAGAATAACGTGTAGGTTATTAGATACTGTGAATTTGTTTAATTGAGATCGTAATGTATATTTGAAACCACGAAGTTAGAGTATAATGAGCGAAGTTTGCCAATTTCAGGGTTGTCCAAAATATAGAGTGGTGGCAGTGATGATTGTTTGTGTGTGAGGGGTGCGGGGTGCACAAAGCTTTATGGAATGTTATGACAAGACATGACATCGTAATCCGCTTACATTGTACGGCGAGTTACTTATGGTTTTGAACTTAGGGTTATCCAAGTATTAATAATGGTTAGTATTATATTAGATTTAAAGTGTGATGTCATAAAACAAGATATAATACTGGAAATAAATTATGTAAATTTTTTCCACTGCACGATAACAATAAACATTAAACATGAACTGAAAATAACTACGTCAGAATTTGAGTAGGGGCTTGTGAAAGAAACCATTCGCCCTTGGAGATGGAATTTGTTGTTCATTAAGATTTCATTAAAACATTTAAATTTGTTTAATTATTAAATTCAGTGGAAACCATATTTGTGAAATAACTTAAACCAAGCGAATAACTTAAAGATGCATTCTGAAAATCGTAGTTAATTTTTCTGGGAATGTTTAAATGTTAATGTAACAATTAAGGGGGCAAATCCGAAAGTAATGGATTTTACTGCCACAAAGTATTGTGAGCATTGTTGTTGTTGTTGCATTATTTGACTTTGATTGATTGAGCAGTAAATGTGCTGGGGTCAGGAAAGTGGAAACTTTGGTCATCAACCGATGTAACTCAATTGTGTTTAGCCTTCTGCTTAGAAACTTGGATAGTCATGGGGTCACCAACCTCAGTGACTTAGATTAGGGCATTATGCCACTGTAGCATCATTTTCCTTGAGGTCATCATCCACAATGACTTTAAAGTAACTTAGAAGTTTAGAGGTCGGTCCATGGCATAGTCGCAGGTCACATCGATTCAATTAAGGGTCCATGCCGTACAACCACTGTGTGGCGCACACCGATTGGACTGCCTTAATTATACCCAGAATCCAGAGTTCGTGTTACGAGGGCTGGACCATCAAAAATCATTATGATGGTGCATGTAGTCTCAAATGGAAGCCGAATTTAAGGATTTCCAGACTTTCCTTTCTTTATTTAATAATTGAGACAATGGTTTCTAGTAAGGGTGCCTATCAGGCAGCTAAGTCAATGGCTCAAACCAGCGTTCGGCCCCTCTGTGTAAAAATGATTGTGGTGTTAAGTGGACAAGATAGAGTCCGAATTATACATGGATTACAAATTGTTAGTTTCTTCCGTAAATTTTTCCAAAATAAAATACAAATATTTTATGAATAGACCTTTCATTTGAGTAGAGAGATTAGGATTACTGAACCCTACCTTTTACCTCAGCAAGTGACGAAGAACACGAAACGACCCAAGAGACAGATCTCATGAAATTTTGCTGATAGGTAAGGAAGGTAGGTATCCTTCAAGGCGGACCAAAGGGTTCAGTATTAATACATAATCTCCTACATAGCAACTCGCCTCAGTATATTTTCTCCAGATTTCAGTTTCTCTCCACATTTCATACCTGTAATACTCGCGGTGGATGCATTTTTGCAATGCCTCTTCACCATTCATCTGCATATAACAATTATTTTACTGTGACAGGTTCCAGACCTTGGAATTCCTTCCCATTCAGTGTCATGTACAGTGACTCATTAACTAAATTCAAGAGATCTTGCCGAGATTACCTGTTGAAAACTACCGACTGACGTGTGCAATACAGCTGAATGTGTGAATGGCGATAGACTGTGTTTTTCTGGTATATGTAGACGTAGTTGATAGTTGTGTAATATGTGCATTTATTTTTTGTGTGTATGTGAGTGTTTACCGGCCCCATGGGGTAGGGGTAGCGTGCCTGATTGTTAGACGGAGGCCCCAGGTTCGACTCCCGGCCAGGTCAGTGATTTTTACGTGGATCTGAGGGCTGATTCGAGGTCCACTCAGCATATGTGATTAGAAATGAGGAGCTATCTGACGGAGAGATAGCGGCCCCGGTCTAGAAAGCCAAGAATAACGGCCGAGGGGATTCGTTGTGCTGACCACGCAACATCTCGTAATCTGCAGGCCTTCGAGCTGAGCACGGTAGCATGGTAGGCCAAGGTCCTTCAGGGCTCTAATGCCATGGGGTTAGGTTATGTGTGTGTGTATGGTAAATATTATTTCATATTGGTTAATGTGCAGTATAATTAAAATTCCATTATAAATGTGAGTGAGAGTGATAGCGTGTATGTTAGTATAATGTAATTCTAGTAAATTATAACGTAATATATCTGCACAAAAGTATTGTGAATGTGGTTAAGTGTAAGAGAGTGTCATGCACCCTAACTTCGTCACTTGAAAGAAGACAAATAAATAAATAAATAAATAAATAAATAAATAAATAAATAAATAAATAAATAAATAAATAAATAAATACAGGGGTGGAAACTAAATCAAAGCCACGATCGCCTCCTTCCCTCTTCCTTATCTATCCTTTCCATTCTTCCCATCCCCCACAACGCCCCGGTTCAGCATAGTAGGCGAAGCCGTCTGGGCCTAGTACTGGTTCTCCTCCTCAGTTATATCCCTGTACAGATGTCTCACGATACAGGACACTGCCTTTGAGGGGAAAAAACCCTGGGCGATAAATGGACTAAGAAAGAAAGAAAGAAAGAAAGAAAGAAAGAGTGTATCTACCTGACTGCGCAAAACAGAATGTTTTGGTACGAAATTCCTTTCTCTAATAGCGTAGCATAGTATCATAAAAAAATATTCCTTGCTCTATATTTTTGTTTACTCTGTATTCTGAAATATGGATTGTTTGATGATGAACGTTCAGTAAAAGTGCGGGAGCATGTACAGTAAGTGCACAGACGGGAGGAAGTAATGGGGCTATTAAGCATGGTCCATTTAGATCCGCTCGTAATTCGAAGCTGTTAGGAACTGCCTTACTGTAAGGTACAAGCCAATCCATTCCCTTGAGCCTCTTAGTTCAGTTTTTTACTGCTAATAGAGGCTGGGCGCGGTAGACTCTCCTTCCTGCTCGCGATAACGCACGCGCGTGTTAATGGCTGTCTCATGTTCGGTATGCCGTGCTCAGCAGAGCAAACACGAGTCCCTGCTTACAAACGAGCATTCTTCTTGTACTTGCTCATCAGGAAGTCGTCTCCGTGTTCTGTATGTCTTTCAGAGTTCTGTAATATATTCGGGTTGTACGCTGACGTCTCTTACCGCAGGAAAGATACAGTGTTCAAAATAACTAGAGAAGTCAACAGTCGCCCCTCGCCCACCTCCCCCGTTTTCCTTAACATGGTTGCCATATCTCTCAAATAAATTGAGCTATGCCAATTTTGAACTATTTTTCCCAGTGTCCCAAGAACTCTTAAGAACTATCCTTCAAGAGTTAGAAATTTTAAGAGACGCTGTCGGTGTTAGAATTTGTCACGCAGAAATTCTGTAACGTGCGGAAAGACAGCTTCAACTGCTGGTAACTCTCCTCATAAATAAGATACCGGTATCTTAAATTGTCATATAAATTAATATTTCAGTATTTCTTTGACGTGAGGTAATATACTGAGAGTTGTCCTTAAATGTGTAATATTTTGACAATATGGAGTTTTACAGGATGAGAATGCACAGGACGGGAATTTTGTCCCGCGGAGTTTTTAAGCGTGCCAGAACCCAACAACTCTTAATTGTCACTTACCTCAACCGAGATCGAACTCGCTGTCTTAGTAACGAAGTGACAATGTCTAACCGACTACCACAGAGGTCGGCTGACGAATTTCTCCATTAAAAGTATAGATATTTTGCATTGCCGGAACTGTTTGTTAACAGTTCACTCTCCACTCTAAGATAATGAGTTCTGTCGTACCTAATAATAATAATGTTATTTGTTTTACGTTCCAATAACTACGTTTACGGTTTTCGGAGACGCTGAGGTGCCGAAATGTTGTGCCGTAGGAGTTCTTTTGCATGCCAGTAAATCTATCGACACGAGGCTGACATATTTGAGTACCTTCAAATACCACCGGACTGAGCCAGGGTCGAACCTACCAAGCTGGGGTCAGAAGGCCAGCGCCTCAACTGTCTGAGCCACTCAGCCCGGTTCGATCGTAGTTGAGGTCGGTAATATATGAGAAGTTTTTCAGTATAAGCATTCCAAGTAGTTGAAGAAATCCTATGGACAAAATTCCGATACACTTATGTCAATCAACAAGTTAAAGGTTAGGAAGGACGCTAACATTATTATTATTATTATTATTATTATTATTATTATTATTATTAATTAATTAATTAATTAATTAATTAATTAATTAATTATTTGCGTATGGACCCTGTTGGATCACGCATTACATTTATGATTCGCCTTTCTAACAGACCATATTGCTTTCATTCTTTCGCTGTGTGCCTGTTTTCTTTCTTCTGACCACTTAGTCCCCGATCTTTTAGGGACTACATTCTCTGGCTTTACTACCCATCTATGTATCTTGTGACGGTAAATGTTTCTGTCCACTATTCCTGATGGTTCTATCTGGGCCTTTTCCAGATCATTTTTGACATCTTGTATCCATGGTACGTTCTTCAGTTTTTCGGTATATGTCAAAATCTTGTGGGTTAGCCTTGAAGACGATAGTCTGTGAACGTGTC
The DNA here is from genome assembly GCF_040414725.1 of Anabrus simplex. Lineage (NCBI taxonomy): Eukaryota > Metazoa > Arthropoda > Insecta > Orthoptera > Tettigoniidae > Anabrus > Anabrus simplex. The sequence goes on along the minus strand of NC_090270.1, from coordinate 131,064,776 downwards.
CATAGAATTTCAGTCTTCGTTTTCTGACGTCTGCGGCAAGGTTAGACAGTCTTTCCGTAGCTTTGCGTGATTTGAGCCTATACCCTTCTTCCCTTTTATCTGGGCCCAGAATTTTCCTCAAGATCTTCCTTTCCTCCTTCAAGATGTTTTCCAGATCACCTTTATTATTAAGAACCAAGATTTCACTTGCATACAGCACTTCAGGTTTAATCACCGTATTATAATATTTGATTTTTTTGTTTGAACCAAAGATGGCGAGTTGAATCCCGGCTTAGTCATGTGGTATTCGAAGCTGCTCAAACACATCAGCCTTGTGTCTGAACGCTTACCGACACGTACAAGAACTCCTGTGGGGCAGAATTCCAGCACCTCGGCCTCTACGAAAACCGTAAGAGTAGTTAGCGGGACGTAAAAACGAATAAAATTACTTTTATATTTTAAAATAAGTAATTTATCTCCTAGCTAATAAGGGGCGTATGGAATAGTCTACTTCGTTGGCTCAATTGTAACCATTAAGGTTTTCGGTTCGGGGGGGGGGGGGGATGTCCTAGTTTCTATACCCGGCTGGATCGGGGCGAAAATCTCAACGGTGCCTTCTAGCTCGGGAACTGGGTATTTGTTTTCATCAGCGAGTGGGAAAAGCGGTGGCAAAAAAAGTCGCCCTTCGGTACCTTTAATAATATGTAGTTTCATATCCTGGAAAATCATACTTGTAGAACCGTTCTTCTTTTATATGTAAAAGTGAAGGAATGGATATGTCTTTCTTTCTTGAGCTGATTTTAAAATTGGGTGTGTTGTTCTTTAACTTGCCTTTGGTATATCATTATAATACTTACAACTTGTTCCATGGTGTCCCAATTTATGATAATAAGCAAAGATCTAATCAACGAAATTACAGTAGGTTAAGTTGGTAATTATAATTGCAGTGTAAAGCGCAGCGTTCACCCACGATTAACTACATTCTAAACATGATTTCGTACACAGTGTTTACTGATAAAAATTGAACTAATTCTCTTTGTCGTAATATTACAATTTGAGGAATGTCCCTTCAAAGAAAACTGCGAGAAAAGCACAAGAAACCTAAAATAAAAAGGTACATGAAACGTACCCATGATCGGGTTTGCTACAACTTTTAAAGAATTACATCTTTCTGGTCTGGATTGATCATGGCATTCAATAGTATTCAACTACTGTAATGCATATGGAAGTGGAAATAGCACATTTTGGACAGACACACCTCAATTAGTCTGTATAGATAAATTTGACCTGAGATTTTTCGATATACTACATTTTCGAAACCCGAAGATGTTCAATATTTTCAACTTATTCCTATTAAGGCACGGCTGCTTTAAGGTAAGTTATTATTTAAAACTCTAGATATTTTAGAGAGGAGACTAGAATTTGTAAGTGAAAAAAGTGACCGTCTCAACTGAGCTCCTTCATCGCTGTATGTGTTTCGCGGGCTGAAAGCCCCTGGTCAGGCACTTGCCCTAAGCTTTAAGCCCGGCTTCACCGTAGAACTACGAAGTGGTACGTTATTACTCGCGACAGGTGGGTGAAGGTGGTCTTTCTCTTGCGAGAAGCGAAGAAGTGACAAGTTCTCACCGTGGCTTGCTACTTAGAATATTTGTATCTTACGTCAACGTAAATTTCACACTTCTATGCATGGTGTATACGTCTGCAGCATATTTTAAACATCGATATGTACGCCTCTGGAGGGAATATATTGAACCAACGCATATTTCGCATGTGCTACAAAATATTTTTTTTATAATTTCTTTGACATTGCCTGTCGAGTGGTTAACTGCACTGCAGAATTACAGCAACATCTGTTCACGAACGAGAAGAGGCTGCATTACCGTCCAATAATAATAATAATAATAATAATAATAATAATAATAATAATAATAATAATAATAATAATAATAATAATAATAATATAGGCGTAGGGATGTGGCGACCCCATCACCCAGTGGGTAGCCACTGCAATTAGCCACCCGAGTTTTGGCGGGAAAACCATACCTATTTAAGGTACGAAGAAATGCCTGCCTTTCGCCAGAAAACATCATGAGGCCATCTAAGGCTAACAACGTTAGTTGTACAATGTTGGTCCATGTCCAACCCCTACAATGAACATTAATATCATGGAACAAGCTGCTTACGAATGAAATTACCCTGAAGACAAAATCAGGCTTTGGGATTCCAGGGTGCTTGACATTTTGAAGCTCGTAAGTGAACCGGAGCACCACAAGAACATTGCTAAATTCAAGAATACTATTTTGGAACATTCAACATCAACTCCCTTATTCAAGTTGGAAAACTGAAACAGTTAACAGCAGAGCTACATAGACTCGACATCTCGATACTGGCCCTCCAGGAAACGCGGTACATGGATGAAGAACACTTTGAATCATATGAGTTCAGAATTTTCAAAGGAAAGGCCGGTAAAAAGATAATGAAAAATATCCCGCAACTGGGAACAACCTTTGCAGTAAACAAAAAGTTTCCAAACATTATAGTCGACTTCAAGAGTGTAAACTCAAGACTATCGTACATGACGGTCAAATCAGCGAATAATAAATACACGCTGATAAATGCTCATGCAGTAATAAATGAGGATAATAAAAAGAACCCCGATATGGTTAATGAGTTTTGGGACAAATTGGGGGATGAAATACTCAAGATCCGAAAAAATATCATCAAAATTCTCCTGGGAGACTTTAATGCACAAGTGGGGCGGTAAAGGAAGTACTTTGAAATAGTTAGACAATACCCGGAACACAACAGGACGAATAAAAACGGAGAAAGACTGATCAATTTATGCAACATGAACAACTTAAAACTTATGTCTACCCATTTCGAAGCATGTCCCAACAAAAAGAAAACATGGGTATCACCAAACCCCTCGCTAGGAGAATTTCAGCTGGACCATGTAGCGATATCCAAGAACAATTACAAGGAAATTTATAACGTCAAAGTTAGAAAAGCGGTTAATGTAATATCAGTCCATTACTTATCACAGATTAAGATGAATTTCATACCCGGACGAAAAACGCATACCTGTGGCAATAGAGTGCCAAAAATTGACCGTGAATTACTCACCCAAGAAAAGAGGGAAGAATACAGGAAAAAGCTACAGATACCAAAATATTGAAATGAAGTGACAAAAAATATGCAGGAGCCAGCAGTTGAATTTAGCATCTACGAAACTTCGAAGCAAGCATGCATGGTGGAATGCAGAATGCGAAAATGCATTCAAAGAAAGATTTGAGGCGTGGAAATCATGGAACGAGAATATGCCCCCATGGCACTACAACCCTTGAAGGGCCTTGGCCTACCAAGCGACCGCTACTCAGCCCGAAGGCCTGCAGATTACGGGGTGTCGTGTGGTCAGCACGACGAATCCTCTCGGCCGTTATTCTTGGCTTTCTAGACCGGAGCCGCTATCTCACCGTCAGATAGCTCCTCAATTCTAATCACGTAGGCTGAGTGGACCTCGAACCAGCCCTCAGGTCCAGGTAAAAATCCCTGACCTGGCCGGGAATCCAACCCGGGGCCTCCGGGTAAGAGGTAGGCACGCTACCCTACACCACGGAGCCGGCAACGAGAATAAGACTGTGACAAATTTAGAAAAATCACGAGAAATAAGGAAACAAACACACCAAACACTGAGAAGAGTCAGAAGAGAACACCTTAGGGCAGGAGTCACAGAAATGGATGAGAACTTCAAGAGAAACAATACCAGATTATTCCATAGGGCCTTTAAAAATGGAATCAGAGGCTATATAGCACCGAGACTGCATTTCAAGAAAACGGACGGAACTCTTGCCCTGAACAGTAAAGATAACTGTGCGATCCTTACAAAGTACTTTGAAGACCTCCTTAACTGTGAATCGCCACGGAAAAATTGGAGATTGAGGACACAATCCAGAACCCAGATTCCGAACCACCAGACGAAGAAGAGGTAAGGGAAGTAATAAACTCCCTAAAGAATAACAAAGCATCTGGTTAAGATAGAGTAATAGCAGAACTGTGGAAGATAGCCAATGACGCCTTTATCACTGAAGCGACAGAACTGTTCCGTAATACCAAAAGACTGGTTACTGGCATTAATATACCCGCTACATAAAAAGGGACCGAAAACAGACGTCAACGACTACCGAGGAATAGCACTTTTATCTGTCACGTATAAGATTTTTTCTAAACTTCTATTGAACAGACTGACACCGCAAATTGACCATAAGTTGGGAGAGTATCAAGGTGGCTTCAGGAGAGGGCGCTCTTGTCAGGATCAAATCTTGAGTCTATAAATGATAATCAAATATTACAGTGCGCGATCAAAGAACATCATCCCTTTCGTTGACTTTCAAAAAGCATACGATTCACATTGATGGACATTTTGAGAGAATATGGCATCGATCAAAAAACACTCAACTTACTTAGATTAACACTAACAAACACCATAGCCAAAGTGAAATTTCGAGGAAAGATTAGCAAACCCTTCCAGATATTAACAGGTCTGAGACAGGGTGATAGCTTATCACCAACACTGTTCAACGTGTTTCTAGAAGATAAGGTCATGAAAACATTGTGGAAACATAATGACTCAGGTGCAATAATAGGTAGTAAAAATGAACATGTCAAACCCAAATGTTTGGCCTTGCAGATGATTTGGCACTCTTCGTTGAAACAGAACAGTTAGCAATAACACAGATAAATGAACTACAGGAGATAGCCGTAAAACAAGTTTAAAAATCACCTTCACAAAAACAGAGATGATGAGCACGGACAGGAATTATGTGAAGAGAACAATGAAGACGAAATATGGCGAAGTGAAGGTCAAAAAGGAGTTTAAATACCTGGGAGAGAGTATCAGTAGTAACGGGATGGATAAAGAGGCCATGGAAAATAGGAGACTTAAGTTGGAAAGGCTAAGCACTGCCACCGAAGCCATTTACAACAACAAAAATCTTTCCATTAATGCCAAACTAAGACATTATGATGCTGTGGTAAAACCAGTGATTCTGTATGGGGTGGAAACAGCAACACTAACCAACCTGGAAAAACTACTAAAGATTGAAAGGAGAATATTAAAGAGGGTTTACGGCCCGAGGGTGATAGAGGGAAAATGCAGATTACGATCAAATAAGGAGATATACAAAAGAACAGAAGACCTGGAAACACCAATAAGGAAAATACGGCTGCGATTCTATGGACACATGGTCAGAATGGGTCCAGCAAGGTTAAATAAACAAATTTTTAATAAAATATACTACTATCATGCCAAGTAGATGAAGGAAGAACTCAAGAGGTTAGGAATTGCAGATGAGGAATGTCGTGATAGAGACCAATTCAGGAAAAGATTTTCCAACATAAAAGTTCTTGTGGAAGAAAAGATAGAACGCAGAGGGCGAAGATGGAATGAAAATATGAAGGCACTGTTGAGAAAGAGAAAGGAAGAAGGGATGACAAGAAGGAAGTGAAGTGGTATTGACGTGGTCCTAAATTTGGCCGGTTTGCAAGAAAGAAAGAATAATAATAATCTGGCCCCTTGGCTGAATGGTAGGTGTAGTGACCTTCGGTTAACAAGGCCCCGGGTTCGATTCCCGTGTCGGCGTCTGAGATTTTAAATTTGTCTGGTTTATTCCTCTAACTTAGGGGCTGTTTGGCTTAATACACGTCTTTATTTACACGATACACATCACACTAGAAACCAGTAGAGAAACACGAAATAGCGAGTACATCACCACTCATAGGGCTGGTGTCAGGAAGTGCATCTGGCCGTACAATTGGGCTAAATTCATGAAAAGAATGGATTCCAGGTAATTGGAAAAGGGCCAGGAAAATAATAATAATAATAATAATAATAATAATAATAATAATAATAATAATAATAATAATAATAATATGAACTCAACTATCATGCTTAGGCATTTTAATTTAATTATCTAGACTGCTTGCTCGTCAGTTTCATCGTTCCGAATTACTCTACTAGATCGCACTGTAAACCGGATGTCTGTTGGGCGATCTGTGGCTCAGTTTTAATCAGTTTCGTTGGGTAAACAAGAAACATGTCAACAGAGATCTCTTACATTCCAACATTGTACGACAAGAAGTGTCAAATGGACTTCTTTCCAATATTTAAAATTCCGATTACCTCTGCTGGGTTCAAACCCGCGCGAGACCCTTGAACCCGAAGGCGAACACTGTACCACCGATCCACGGATCCATCATGAAAAGAATTTGTTTAGAATTTATTTTATTCTTATTATTAATTAGTTTATGGTATGGGCTAGATCAAGTTTCTTACTTTCATTGACCTGTCTCAGTCTCATTCTTGGCTTTGACAGTATGAAAGTGACTAAGGTATGAGCGATGCTAGTAATACCATTTCTTATGCAGCCAGTCCCTGTTATGAATGATGTGAAAATGTCGCTCATAGGGTCGGTTGGTGCATGCATTTCGGTGAGCTTGTCAGCCTGTTATGTTCAGCAACTTCTGGCTCGGTGAGGAAAGCAACGGGAAACTACCTCACTCCTCGTTTCCCTAGAATATCTTTCAAATGATGGTTAGGCCATCTTTGACAGCTGATGGCGGAGCTGTTGAAGGTCAAATCAGCCTTCGGGGTGAATACCCATCATACATACAGTACATTCCATTAATGTTTTATACTAATAAATACATTTCCATTGGAACCACACACTCAGTGGTCTATGGAATAATGATAATAATAATGATGATAATAATAATAATAATAATAATAATAATAATAATAATAATAATAATAATAATAACGGCGTGTTGCCTCCGAAAAGGGTTGGTGCAGGTCGTTCGAGGTGACGCCGTATAGACGACCTGCATATCTATGGAGATGAGGCCCTAAATATGATGAATAGGCCTCCGAGCCATCGGAATTAACCAATGAAAGTTAAAATCCCCGATCGGACCGGGAATCGACCCCGAGACTCTCTGGATCAGAGGCAGCACCCTATCCGTTTAGCCATGGAGCCGGACTATGATATTTATAATAATGAAATAACAACACGCACACACGAACAAAATTACTACTTAAAATATCATAGTCTGAGCACTTTATATTGAAGACATTTTTGTTAAAAATTGTCTTGCTATGTAACCCAATTAATGTTGCAAAAATCCAGGTGGAAGTAGTTTTTTTCTCCTAGTGGTTTAACGTTGCACTATGGAAAGGTTTCGGCGACGCAAGGATGAAAAAAATCTACGATTGGAAAGATAGCGACCATGTCTGTAATTTAGGTACACCCTCAGCAGTTGCCTGAAGTGAGAATGGGAAACTACGGAAAACCAACTTCAGGACTGCCAACGGAACGGTAGGATTCCAACCAACCATCTCTCGAATGCATCATCACAACTAAATGGCTTCTACCACGTAGTCGATTCGCTCGGTGTGGTGAAATTTGTTATTATATAAGATTAAGAGAAGGACAGTCTTGAGGTGCTTTCTTTCTTTCTTTCTTTCTTTCTTAATCCGTTTATCCTCCAGGGTTGTTTTCCCCATGGACTCGACCAAGGATCCCACCTCTACCGCCTCAAGGGCAGAGTCCTGGAGTGTGAGACTTTGGGTCAGGGGATACAACTGGGAGAAGGACCAGTACCTCACCCAGACGGCCTCACCTGCTAAGCTGAATAGCAGCCTTGTGAGGAGATGGGAAGATTGGAGGGGATATACAAGGAAGAAGGAAGGAAGCGGCGTTTGCCTGTAGAAGTGGGAAACCACGGAAAACCACTTCGAAGATGGCTGAGGTGGGAATCGAAGCCCCCGCCCATCTACTCACTTGTCCACTTGAGTGGACTCCGTTCCAGCTATCGTACCACTTTTTTAAAATTTCATGGCAGAGCCGGGAATCGAACCCGAGCCTCTCGGAGTGGCAGCTAATCACACTCACTACTATACCACAGAGGCGGACATTTGAGGTACTAACACTTAAACACAGTAGAATAAAATGTATATCAAACACATAGAAACTAAAAGCAAGAGTGTTTGCTCACAAAAACGGGCTATGATTTGCCACATAAAAGAAAAGCCAGCTTTTACAAAGGTCAAGAAAATTAAAAAAAAAATACCATCGAATGATAATTTCTTATTTTTGTTACTTGATCTACATCGAACCAATTTATGTCGAAGATGGGACAGGACAGAGTTAGGACTGGGAAGAAAGCGATTGTAGCCTTAATTTAGGTGTAATGGTGTGAAGATGGATCAATGAAAACCATTTTCAGGGCTGCCGACTAGAAGGGTTTGAACCCACCACCTCTTGAATGCAAGCTCACAGCTACGTGGCGTGGATCACGCAGCAAACTCGTTTGATAGTTTTTCTCTACGTTATCTTAATTTACTATTTTTATTCTATGAATGGTCAGCGTAGTCACCTTCGGTTCAGAATGCCCCGGGTTCAATTTCCGGCCAGGTCGGAGATTTTAACCGTAAAGGGTTATTTCCTCTGGTTCGGGGACTGGGTTTTTGTACTGTCGCCAACATTCCTGCAACTCGCACACAGCACTCTCCTCTACTATAAAAGCACGCAGGTCCCATACACGACAGAGCTATTTTGTTTACGTCGCACCGACACAGATAGGTCTTATGGCGACGATGGGATAGGAAAGGCCTAGGAATGGTAAGGAAGCAGCCGTGGCCTTAATTAAGGTACAGCCAAAGCATTTGCCTGGTGTGAAAATGGGAAACCACGGAAAACCATCTTCAGGGCTTCCAACAGTGGGAGAGACACGGGCGAGACCGCCCACAACCATTGGGCTGCACCAGGCGAGCTGAACATGCCCTTGGACATAAAATCCATACGAAAAATAAATAAATTACTGGGCTAGTTGGTCGTGCTGTTAGGGGCGCGGAACTGTGAGTTTACATCCGGGAGATAGTGAGTTCGAACCCTACTGCCGGTGGCCCTGAAGATGGTTTTCCGTGGTTTACCATTTTCACACCAGGTAAATGCGTGGGTTGTACCTTAATTAAGGCCACGGCCGCTTATTTTCCATTAAAGGTCTTTCCTATCACATCATCGTGATAAGACCTATTTGTGTCGGTGCTACGTAAAGCAAAATAGAAAAAACTTATGGGAGAATAGTAAAATAAAATGAACCTTATCAAGCGACCACTGTTCAGCGCGAAGGCCTGTAGATTACGCGTGGTCAGCGCGACGACTCTCTCAACAGTTATTCTTGGCTTTCAAGACTCATCATCATCACTGATGTCTGCCTATCGGCAGGTCTTCGCATGAATGTTCCACGCTGTTCTGTCTTCAGCCTTTCTCTTTGTCTTCCAATAACTTCTATTCACCTTTACACTGTCCACTAACTGATACCACTTCCTTCCTCTCTTCAGTTTCCCTTGTATCTTCCCTTCCAATGCTTCGCTTATTGAACAATTTCGTCGCCAGCAGTGGCCTAACCAATTTTTCTTCCGTCTTTGAATACATTCCAATATCGTTCTCCTTCCTTCATCCACTCTTTTTAACACTGTACTTCCTCATTCCTTACTTTTTCCTGCCAGCTGATTTTTTCCATCTCCCGCCAGATCCACATTTCAAATGCTTCTAGTCTTCTTTCTTCCTCTTTTCTCAACGTCCAAGTCTCAGCCCCATAAAGCGCCACACTCCACACAAAGTACTTCACTAACCTCTTCTTAAGGTCCCTATTTAGAGACCCACTCACTCAACAGTGTCCTTTGTTTCATAAAGTCTTCCTTGGCCATTGCAATTCTAGTCTTCACTTCGTCCAAGCTATAAAGATCACTTCTGATTATGCTTCCCAAATATTTTGATTTAGACACTTCTTTGATCTCCTCCCCCGAAAGTATTATTTTAGCTGTTGAGTCCTTCTTTGACCCCATGATCATTGCCTTGGTATTTTTCCTATTAATTTTCATGCCTAACTTCTTACAGGATCTGTTCAATTTTTCCAACATAGCATTAATCATTTTCTCAGTTTCTGCTAGAAACGCCATGCCATCTGCAAATCGAATGCATTCAATTCTTTTTCCTCCAACTGGCACACCTTCGGAAAAGAAAATCACGTGATCAAGAAACACGGCTTTTTGACATAAATATGACGGCAGTACAACTTTGCAGGCTGTGATGTAAAGTATGGATTGATGGCCATGGCCGAGAGAAATATAAGACATATTTATGATAATTTAATTTTCCCATACAGACATTTGACCCCATTTTTTCTTTTTTGCAAAAAATTATATTTCTTTTTTGTTAAAAAAATGGGGTATTTTAATGCTATTGTATGACAAAATGTAGCCTCTCCTTAATCTTATCCTACCTATATAAAATAACAAATGTCCACTTGTACAAGTAATATCTTCACATTAATTGGATTGCACAGCAAGTCAATTTCAGCAAAGTGTTTCGAGTAAAAACTTGTAGGTAGTAAGTTAATTAGATTATTTTCAGCGTAGAAGGTTTTGGAAACTGTAATCAAAATCAGCTTTATTCCGTGTTTGGCTGGCTTATTTAGAATAAATTAAACTAAGCTCCATCTTTCTCGAAAACGTGGAGCTTTTCATCAATGGTCACAAGTCATTAAAATTGTCACTGGAAGAATGATTAGAAGCGCATCAAGAAACGTCGGTATTGTAGCCAGTTTATCCTTCTGACCCTCACCGACTTGGCTTCAAATGTTGATGAAAGCAGAAATCGTTTGTAGCTTACTATTGCGCTTGCGATTTCTATTTCCGTGCTATCTTTAGACCAGAGTCCCCTTACTTCTGTGTGATTAGCTTTCTTTGTGCCAATCAAGTAGAGTAAGCCTTTTCTTCCATACACAAATTATTTCTTCCTACACTACAATCAATTTTGGCCAACACAGCTTCACTAGAACTTTAATCACTTGTCGCAGCAGAGTCAAAATCCTGTTCACTTCCTGAGTTACGCTGACTGTAAACTGTTTGCTCATTTTCAGCTTGAGAATTGTCATCTTCATTACCACAGTGATCCGCTTTGTCAAAATCATGATCATCATTCAGTAACCAGACAGCTGTGGACTCGACAGATTTCTTCCAGACCTAAATAAATTGAATGATTAAGGCAGAACTTCTGCAGAAGGCAACGAACAGTGCACAGAAAGCTAACGGAAGACAATTCAAGTGAAAGTGCTCAAATACGCCAGCCTCGTATTTTGCCACGTGCTGTTAGCCAGAGCGGAAAGAAACTGGCCATCCTACCGCAAGTAAGCACCAGTTCAGTATGCCTCGTCAGTGTCCCCTGACCTAGCTGGGGATCATCACTAGATCCAGGTTCCAATAAGGCGATAAGGAATTGTGCCGACTGAACCCTGTCGCTCACCTCTGGAGTAATGATTAATGACTGACGAACGAAATGAAATGATACTGGAGTTGCTGGAATTAAAGATGACAGGTAATACCGGAGTACCCAAAGAATAACCAGTCCCGCCTCCACTTTGTCCAGCACAAATTTCACATGGAATGACCGGGATTTGAATCACGGAACACTGCGGTGAGAGGCCGGTGTGCTGTCACCTGAGCCACGGAGGTTCTGATATTGTGAACTTCTGTTGGAGAAATATTTATTGGACTTCTCACACAGATAGCTAGAACTGTATTGTGGGAATAGCTTCTTTTTTTTTTTTTTTTTTTTTTTGTGCTATTGGCTTGACGTCGCACCGACACAGATAGGTCTTATGGCGACGATGGAAGAGGAGAGGCCTAGGAGTTGGAAGGAAGCGGCCGTGGCCTTAATTAAGGTACAGCCTGGTGTGAAAATGGGAAATCACGGAAAACCATCTTCAAAGCTGCCGACAGTGGGATTCGAACCCACTATCTTTCGGATGCAAGCTCACAGCCGCGGTTCTAACCGTATGACCAACTCGCCCGGTGTGGGAATAGCTAACAACATAGGCCAGTAAATTGTTGGTGCAACAACGTATTTTTTTAACGTGTCGCGAGTGCTCGAGGGTTAAATCTGATGGTTAGCCCGATTTTGCAAGCTCCCACCTTATCTGTTGTGACCTACGTGTATTGTTGGTATACATCTGGCTCGATGTTGATTATTATTTTAATAATGATTCATTATTATTTAGAACTCATCATCACACTCGTCATATAATTTGTGGTAACTTTCAAATTGATGGATATTCTGTAGGAACGGCGCATGGAAACTATTTTCCACACGTCACTACACGGATCTTGCCTGGCGGCGAGTGTGTGAGAAAACTTTGAAATGTTAAGATGTACTTAAAGTGTCAGCTAACGGCCAATATAGAATGTCTCAATATAGAATCGAACCTAATAATTATAGAGGCCGGCGGCTGCTTTCAATTGGAATTAAAGAGAAGTAGTTTGTGTTACTAACATGCACAGTTGCTCACGCCGTTTCTGGGTGAGGATTGTGGCATTGTTCCCAACAGGAAGTCAGTTTTTCCTAGCCTTTTCCCCGATGTTGCTCAACTTCGGAAATCTAACGGAATCCCCAGCTAGGTCAGGGGACACTGTCGAGGCATACTTTTTTTGCTAGTGGCTGTACGTCGCACCGACACAGATAGGTCTTATGGCGACGATGGGATAGGAAAGAGCTAGGAGTTGGAAGGAAGCGGCTGTGGCCTTAATTCAGATACAGCCCCAGAATTTGCCTGGTGTGAAAATGGGGAACCACGGAAAACCATCTTCAGGGCTGCCGACAGCGGAATTCGAACCCACTTTCTCCCGGATGCGAGCTCACAGCTGCGCGCTCCTAACCGCACGGCCAACTCGCCATACTTGCGAAATGGATTAAGCCCAGTTTTACTGCCAGATACCTTTCCTGTTGCCAATCCTATGTAAAGGAATAGGGTATATTCACTATTGCGTCTTTCTGCTGTGATTTGCAGTGCAATCAATGTGTTATACGTAAATGAAGATGTGTATTAATAATGTTATTTAATTTACGTCCCTCTAACTACTCCTTTTATGGTTTTCGGAAAGGCCGAGGTGCCGGAATTATGTCCCGCAGGAGTTCTTTTACTAGGGTTGCCACTTTTTATATAAGAAATAAGGGAGATTTACCTGAAAATACGGGCTTTACAAAAAGAAAGGGTCGGGCAGTTCATCAATACTAGAAAATCAAACGTTAGGTACCAATTTCAATTAGATTTTAGTTAGTTTTAATAACAGAATAAGATAATTATTTAAATTCGTAAAAGTAATTGACTTGCACCCTGTTAACAGTTCATACAGTACAATGCATCTGACATCTTAACACTGATGTCTTCGATGAACTTCGATAACTTGGCAATTTACGTAGATTTAGTCTGAAACAACATGAGCAATCACGTTGGAAACTGGAATGGAACACCTATGGAAATGCGCGGCGGAAGACGAGGTAAATAACCCAGCATGCTCAGCTTTACTAGCAAATCGCGAGATTTCCTTCTTCTGAGGCTCCAAAGAGAAAAAAATTAATAGAGAGCTACTTTGAACTTCAATGGCGCTAAAAAAAATACGGATTTTAAATTATTTAGAGACAAAAACCACTCGTTATTACGGGACAACAGTTCACAATACGGGACACAAAATTTTCACCTCAAATACGGGATGTCCCGTACAACACGGGCCAGGTGGCAGCTCTATCTTTTACGTGCCAGATGTGTATTATGACGAAGACAAATGCCCAGCCCCCGAACTACAAGAATTAACTAGGTAGGAATCGAACTATTACCCTCTGAAAGCCACCACACTGATCCGCAAGGTAAAGAAGCTCAAAAATCACTTGTGAGATAAAATTTTGAATGATTACCACTCTTCAAAACTATTATACTTTTGATGACGATTAATTATTATGCTAATGGTGCAGCTATGTTGAAACGCCGGATCCCGCTAGATTTCCGAAGTTAAGCAACATCGGGTGTGGTCAGCACTTGGATGTTTTGCCACGTGCTGTTAGCCAGAGGGGAAGGAAACTGGCCATCCTACGGCAAGTAAGCGCCAGCTCAGTATGCCTCGTCAGTGTCCCCTGACCTAGCTGGGGATGATAACTAGGTCCAGATTTCGACCAGGCGATTTTGCATGGAACGGTAAACATTATCGTTTATATTGTATGCCACTTAAAAAACCAAACCAAACCCCATGGCACTACAGCCCTTGAAGGGCCTTGGCGTACCAAGCGACCGCTGCTCAGCCCGAAGGCCTGCAGATTACGAGGTGTCGTGTGGTCAGCACGACGAATCCTCTCGGCCGTTATTCTTGGCTTTCTAGACCGGGGCCGCTATCTCACCGTCAGATAGCTCCTCAATTCTAATCACGTAGGCTGAGTGGACCTCGAACCAGCCCTCAGGTACAGGTAAAAATCCCTGACCTGGCCGGGAATCGAACCCGGGGCCTCCGGGTAAGAAGCAGGCACGCTACCCCTACACCACGGGGCTCTTTATGCCACTTAGCGGGTGATAATTGAAGGAATGAGTAAGGTAAAATGACCAATGCATGCAATCGAAAAATGGATAGGCTATTATATAAGTTATGGCACAACAGGCTGTTATTCTCTTAAAAGAAATACGCTCTAAGATGCCTCTGGTTCAAATATTATTTTTAATTTAGGTACCACGTCCTGGTAATAGTGGGCGTAAAAGGTTGAGTATTTCTGTAATTATTCTAATTGTAATGTCGATTTGAGAAATGTACTTCAATTGTATCACTTAATTCATTTCAAACTTCAATTCCGTGAATTATTTTAGTTTTATTCGTTACTTTTCACTCCGTCTCTGCACGTTTGCAAACCCCATTTCCAGGTGATATCTTTTCGTAGAACGCAGTAAAGGGCCTTCTTCTCCTAGCAATTAAAGTAGAAGACAGTTCCCAGTAAGACGAGCGCATTCTAAGCCGCAGGTTGTCTTGAAGAAGTCTTGGAAATGTTTTCATACGGTGTGCACGCAAATTCACCCGTCCGATCAGATCTGGTTCTGACACTGTAAAGGACGTGATCCAGTGCACGCTAAGACCTCTTCAATTCACTGGAATTTCTCACTTTTAATAATATGTTGTAGGCTACACTGACACGTGAGTAGGCTAACCTTCACCTAGGCAAGAATGAAAATTAATATTCATTACGATACATGAAGTGTCAAAGGGGGGGGGGGGGGGGAAAGAAAAACTGGTATAGGCATGCATCATGTTATTTTCTCGCAACTAGTAATCATGGTAATAGCAATCATTACGTGAGAGACAGTAAAAGAGCAGAGAATAATTTCAAGACAGTAAAGTTATAAGAAAGTAGTATTTAGTATTTCGTTTAAAGTAGTGGCCAGTCGCCGCGATAGCTGAACACACTTAAAATGAAATTCATGATAACGCAAACATGAGAAAAGTAACTGAGAATATTGAACTCTGGGAGTGTTCTTTTGCTTTACCTCGCATCTATACAGATAGGTCATATAGCGACGATGGGATAGGAAAGGGCTAGGAGCGGGAAGGAAGCGGCCGTGACCTTAATCACGGTACAGCCTGGTGTGAAAATGGCAAACCGCGGAAAACCATCTTCAAGGCTACCGGCAGTGGCTTTCGAACCTACTAACTTCCGAATGCAAACTGATAGCTACGTGACTCAAACCACGCAGCCATTCGCTTGGTGGGAGGCTAATTATTTGCCTTTTACTTGCGCTTTCGTGAATATGGTCGTAATACTGAAATATATTTTCTGACAGTTTTTAGAGGGAGGGACTTTTACTGCCTGCCTGGGTGGGGAGAAGGGAGTAGGGGGTACGGTTGCCATGGAAACGAGGGCGGGCCCAATCCGGTTGCCATGGAGATGAGCCTCCTGGCCGGCTCCTGTTGCTTGGAGTTGCCAAACCTCTCACTTCTGAGCAGTCTGCACGAACGAACAAGTGAGCTGGAAGCGACGGGAAGTAAAAAGGAATGCAGGAATATGGCAACACTGAGCAATGACACGTGCATTGCTCCTCCCTCCAGCCTTATCTGTCAGAATGCTTCTTTCAATATTACGGGTATATATACAGAGTGGAAGGTACTTGGTACAGGAAAACAGGACTGTTAGTAGATCTTGGTGAGAGTGTTGATACTGTATGTCACACGTTGCGCAGGCATATAAATTAGTTTCTCAAGTGATGGCATTGATGAACCGTGTTGGAACGCGGGGCGGATGATTGTACAAATCCGTAGAAATAAAGTGCCTAAGCAAGCGCTTATGAGATCTTTTTCGTGTATATTCAAACTTTGAGCCCTAAATAAGTATCAAAATGTTACGTCAGTCGTTGCAGAACGTCTGGCAACACTGCGAAATGGGTGCCTGTTTCCCAAGAGTACAATGTCAGTGGGCCGGGACATTGAGTGGTAAGGAAGTGTAAGTGATTTACGATAAAGTCCTCAGCATGACTAGTGCGTAGGTCTGGGAGACACGAACGTAGATACCGCCTAGCTATTGCATAGTTCACGGCGAGAGTATGTATTTGGAATGTCCGCTAGTGTGTTAGAGAAGCTGCTGCAATGTTCACTGAACGATTTTTGCGAAGATTGAACCCTACCACGTACGATTATAGCAGGTGTAATGTCTGGCCGACGAGAAGCTCAGATCTAGATCTCTTAGATTCCTTCTTTTCGGGAAAGTGACATCTAAGGTGTATCACAGAGAAGTGTAAATCATGCAAGATACGGAAAGTGCAATGTCCATTGCGAACATTGTGGATCTAGACCTGTTCTTCGAACGGAGGGACGTATTTTAGAACTTGTTGACGAGAATCCCGGCAGATGTAGTCTCCAAATTTTGGCAATGGTAGGAGTGTTGACTACCAGTGGACTGCCCTACGAACATTAAGGAAGACCTGAAACACCCGTGCCATGTATAACACCTATCGGAGAGAGATTACGCACCATGCATGGCCTTCTGTGAATGAGTCTTTCCTCAACCCACCGACTTCGTGCATCGTATTTTGTTCACAAGCGAGGCATCTTCAACAGTTATAAGAGGCAAGTGTGGTCAGAGAACACTCCCCATGCCAAGCGACATTCTCACCACCAGGGAAGTTGGGAGGCATTATCAAAGGTGGTATTTACCTCAAAGACTACCTGGCGTGTCCTACCAACAGCTTCTGGAAGATTCATTCCTTACCACTATTAGAGGATGTCCCTTTCAACACCAGATGGTTCCGCCAAAACGAAGCATCTGTGAACATTGTATGCCGCTACCTGGATGATACGTACAGTATCTGTAGCGATGGGATGGGCATTCAGGGCTCATTGTCTGGGCGACGAGAAGCACCGATCTAAATATCTTAAGATTCCTCCTTTTCGGGTATGTGAAATTTAAGGTGTATCACAGAGAAGTGTAAACCATCCAAGAGCTACGGGAATGTGAATTTGCAGCTGCTAGTTACATCATTCAAAACATGATGTTATTCAGCTGGTTCCTTGATAATGTCCTCGCAATGTGCCGAGCATGTCTTACTGCTAATCGTGGACATTTCAAACACCTGTTATAACAATGTTGAACGTTTTTCATGAACGGCCGGCTCCAGTTTGTCACCTTCTGAGATGTACAGAAACACTTCAGCCTTTTTCATGTATTATCTCACGTGTGTTTTCAAGGTATTGTAATTGGAAGAGGATAAATTACTTTTCATTTTATTTCGTTTTGTTATGGATTGCTTCAACGAGCACTTATTTAGGGAATGCTGTGTGACTGAATGCATTGAAGTGGTAAAGCATTAATTTAAGCCCTGCAATGGACACACACACTTCACGTACGAATATTCTTTTCCATTCATACATCAACAGAGCACGTTCATTGTACTGTGGCATACCTCTGCTAAGAGGAGAACAAGAAGGATGATATGCGAGTTGATGTTTACGACGGTCGCTTGACATTATGTGTATAACAGCAAGACACAGCAGGCACGCGCGCAAGTACCGACAGTTGACACACACAGCTGTGTTGCAATTTGCAACACGTAACACTGTTTCCTCG